>NW_022631028.1:11856012-12128640 GCF_010015895.1 Lontra canadensis
GATGCGGGGCTCGATCCCAGGACCCTGGGATCATGACCTGAGCCGAAGGCAGAGGCTCAACCCATTGAGCCACCCAGGTGCCGCTATAGCAGGCTTTTAAGTGAAGAAATCGGGCTACAGGGCAGATTGTGTATCAAAATCCCAAGATAATATAAAAAAAGATCTCAAGAAAGTGTAAAAGTATAGAAATAGATATGGATAAATGCATACAATAGGAAGGACTCAGAATAAGATGTTAACAGTGGTTATTTCTGCAAGATCATTATCAGCAATCTTTATTTTCTGTGTGTCCACTTGTGTGTTTGTGTGATTTATATATTTCATATCAACATAGATTATGTTTTTAACAACACTAAAAATTATACTTCATAAATGATATTTTATAAGGTAAAAACTGACTCCGTGTTTTGGAGAGACTCTCCTAATTACCTTCCTCTCCACTCCAGTGTGTTCCAGCCAAAGCCCCACACAGACATGTGCAACATGGTCCTCACGGCCACCTGCTTGTCCTTTTCTGTTCACCCAGCCACATACTTCTACTGAAGGTTTTGTCTGTGCCAGCTTTCCAAAGCAGCTTCTCCCCTCTCAGGTCATTCTTGATAAATGACTTTCTACTTGCTGATAGGTCCTTTCCAACACCAGTGTTCAGTTTTTCTATCATGTGTGTTTAAATGTACATGAGCTTTTGCAATGCACTTTTAGGAGAGGACTATATCCCCTTTCCTTTGTTTCTCTTGTTGGTGCCTCATAGAGAGTTTGAGACGAAGGTGGTGGTTAGTTGAGGTTAGTGGACTGATGATTGGCCAGCCTGTTTTTCTTCATCTGTCTAGACTCCTAGATCTAAATCTTTCACCGGATTGGAAACATGTAGCAAAGTAGTCATCCCTTCCCCCCACCCTGCCTGATTACTTGAATTTAATGCTGCCATGAGGCAACAATGAATCTTTCACCTGGGGCAGAGAATGAGGATTCATGGACATTTGTAATCCAAAAATCAATGCTACCTCACAATATATCTACTTGTGTTTGAGTCATTTTCTTTACTGGTTATTCTTAAAGTGTACTGGATACACAGTAAAGGAGAACAAGCATGGGTTATGATGGAGTCTAACTGATTTTTTTTTTTTTTTAAGATTTTATTTATTTATTTTACAGAGAGAGAGAGCGAGAGAGCGAGCACAAGTAGGGGGAGAGGCAGGCAGAGAGAGAGAGGAGGAAGCAGGCTCCCCACTGAGCAGAGAGCCCGATGCGGGGCTCGATCCCAGGACCCTAGGATCATGACCTGAGCTGAAGGCAGAGACTTCAACCCACTGAGCCACCTAGGCGCCCCATGAGTCTAATTGATTTTATGTATATGCATTGTGTTTTTGTTTTTTTTTTAAGATTTTATTTATTTATTTGACAGAGAGAGATCACAAGTAGGTAGAGAGGCAGGCAGAGAAAGGAGGAAGCAGGCTCCCCGCTTAGCAGAGAGTCCGATGCGGGGCTCGATCCCAGGACTCTGGGATCATGACCTGAGCTGAAGGCAGAGGCTTTAACCCACTGAGCCACCCAGGCGCCTCATTTTTTTTTTTTTTTTTTTTTTAAATAAGCATGTCAACTCCTGAAGTACAATAGCCACATAGAAGTGATGTGGCAGGGGCGCCTGGGTGGCTCAGTGGGTTGAGCCGCTGCCTTTGGCTCAGGTCATGATCTCAGGGTCCTGGGATCGAGTCCTGCATCGGGCTCCCTGCTCGGCAGGGAGCCTGCTTCCTCCTCTCTCTCTGCCTGCCTCTCTGCCTACTTGTGATCTCTGTCTCTCTGTCAAATAAATAAATAAAATCTTTAAAAAAAAAAAAAAAAAGAAGTGGTGTGGCCGTATTTTTAAGGTCTCTGTACCTAGAGACAAGCAAACCAACTGTAAAATTTTGGGAATTCCTGATTTTTTATTTCTTCATCTTTAAAATGGAGATATAATGCATTATTTAAGGTATATTTTTAAAGGACTAAATGAAATAAAGTTTTAATATGCTTACCACACATTACTTCTCAGCCTTTTGGCTAAAATCAAGTATAAAATGCTTACCATGGTGTCTGACATTCATAGTGAGATATCACTGACTGTTAACTGTTGTGGTAGGCCAAGAAATGTTCCCGCCAAAAGATACATCTATGTCTTCATCCCTGAGACTTGTGAATATCACCTTTATGGTAGAAGAGTGAACATTATTTTATGGGACAGAAGATGTGATTATGTTCTGGATTTTGAAAGGAGACATTTATCCTTGATTATCTGGGGGGCCTAAACACATGTGACCTTATAAGGCAGAGGGAGTTTGGACACAGACATGCCGAGAAAAAGGCAGAAGAGGAGAAAGTTATACAAAGGTGGAAATGAAGATTGGACTGATTTACCACAGGCCAAGGAAGCCCTGTAGCCACCAGCCGCTGCAGAGGCCAAGAACAGATTCTCCCCTAGAACCTCCAGAGGGAGCGCAGCCTGGCTGACTCCTTTTGTTCAGCTCGGTGGAATTGATTTGGGATTTCTGGCCTTCAGAGCTCTAAGAGAGAATGAGGAAAAAAAAAAAAAAAATCTGTTGTTTTAAGCCTCCAAATGTGTGCAATTTGCCACAGCGGCGATAAGAAACTAAAACAGACCATCTATAACTGCTGTAATAAATTCCTAAAAATGAAGAGCTGGGTACTGAGGAGTGGCTAGAAGAATGTGAAAGAGTGTGATAGCAAGTGTCTAGATTTCCCTGAGCAAACCGTTGGTAGATATTTGGACATTAAAGGAGATTCTGGTGAGAGCTCAGAAGGTAGTGAAGAGGGGCGCCTGGGTGGCTCAGTGGGTTAAAGCCTCTGCCTTCAGCTCAGGTCATGATCTCAGGGTCCTGGGTTCGAGCTCCGAGTCACGTTCTCTGCTCAGCAGGGAGCCTGCTTCCCCCTCTCTCTCTCGGCCTGCCTCTCTGTCTACTTGTGATCTCTGTCAAATAAATAAATAAATAAATTTTTAAATAGAGAAAGAAAGAAGGTAGTGAGGAGCATGATAAAGAAATCTATAGTTTCAGAGAATACATGTATATTGTCATAAATAGGATGTCGTTAGAAATATGAATGCTAAAGGCAGTGTTGGTGAGCCTCTAGAAGGAAATGAAGAACATGTTACTGGCAAATGATGGACAGAGTATCTTTGTTATAAAGTGACAGAAAATTTGGCCAAATTGTGTTCTATTATCGTGTGGAAAGCAGAACCTAAAAGCGATGAACTTGGATATTTAGCGGAGGAGATTTCCAAGCAAAATGTTAATGGTGCAGACTGACGTCTTCTTACTGCTAAAGATAAAAATCCAAGTCGAAGGGAACATTTAAAAAGGTACTGTTGAGCAGGAGGAATCAGAATTTAATAATTTCAGAAATTCATAGCCCATCCAGATTGCCAAAAAAACAAAGCTAAAGTGAGAAGAGCTATTGTTAGAAAAGCATGTTTTTAAAGAAAGCGAAGGATGCGGCTGGGCAATAATTTTTATAAAGGGATTTGGGGTGTGTACTCAGTCAAGTCAGCAGTAGTTGGGAAGAAAGATGGGGTTATCTGGGAAAGATCAGTGGAGGGCACTCTTGCCCAGTGGTGTGACAACCCATGACAAACATGGAATACTCACGAGGTTATTGAGAATTTTATAGCAGCAGAAGCAGAAACACTGCCAGACTGGAAAGAAAGGGGCAGAGAGGAGACAAAAGGCAGGAATACTGTGAAGATTGTACAGACAGGAAACAGCGATAGGGCTACTTGGCCGTAAATCTGTGCTACCCCTCTGTAAGAAGGAGGAATGACTCTGATTCTGCCCTCAGAGACCTGAGGGCAGATGGGGCAGCAGAGAACAGAGCTGCAGGCCAGAAAGGCACAGTTACAAGCAACATAAGATTATGATCAGGCTTTGAAACCTAATGAAAGGTGCTTGCTCCATTTCAGACTTGCTTGGGATGGATGAGCCCGTCATTCCTTCCATCTCTTCCCTTTCAGAATGGGAATGTCTGTTATCTTATGACCATCCCGCAATTGTATTTTGGAGGCAGGTAACTTTTTTTTTCCCCCTAGGTTTCACAGGTCCACAGAGAAAGAGGAATTTTGCCATAGGATGAATCGAATCATACCCAGAGTTTCAACTATGCCTGATTTACATGATGAGATACAGAGCTTTTGGGCTAATGATGTTTCAATGACATTTGGACTTGAGTTGATGCTGTAATGGGTTGAAACTTTGGGGGTTGTTGAAATGGGAGTATATATTCTACTTGTAGAGGCTAGAGGGCAAACTCTGCTTGCCTGAAAAATGAGGCCCCCCTCCCCACCCACCACGCCACCCGCCGAAGATAGGACATGCCCATGTGCTAATCCCCAGAACTAAGGATTTCACTTTATACGGCAAAACCGTGAATGTTACCTCACAGGCTAATCAATTTATGCGGTTGAGCTAGGAATAGGAGCTTATCTTGTATTGTCTGGGTGAACCTGAAATACAATCACATATATTCCTATGGAAGAAAGCAAGAGGGAGTTAGAGATAGACATACAGAAGAGAAGATGCATGCAAAAGGAAAAGCAGTGTGAAGAGAGAGACAGGTTGGCCTAATGTGACTATAAGCAAAGGAAATGCCAAGGGCTGGTGGCAGCTACCAGAAGCTGGAAACAGGCATCAGATTGGTTCTCCCCAAGAGCCTCTGGAGGGAGCGTGGCCCTGCCAACCTTGATTTCAGATTTCTGGCCTTCAGAATTGTGAGAGAATAAATGTGTGTTGTTTTAAGCCACCAAATTTGTGGCAATCTGTTACAGTGGTAGAGGAACCAAATAATAGCTGTCTTACTTCTTTTCATTAACCAGAGTGTGGACAAGGCATTAGCCCAGGGTAAGCATAAAGCCTTTTTGATAATGTCTTTATGTCCTTATGATAGAATTCGTGTCTGAGGATATTGTGTATGCTCCGTAAACACTTTTTGACTTAAACGAATGTCCCCAAAATGTGCAAATAGATTTCACGGACCTTTCCAAGATAGTCTCAAAAGGCCACATTTCAAAAGGTCACTCTTTTTCCAAATGTTCTTGCAAATTCTCATTTCAAGTAAACAATACTCCCCAAACAAGTTTTAAAATGCAGTTTGACTGATGGCTCAGCAGCAGCAAAGCAGCACTTTGAAAACCACATATTTACATGGTCAATGCACAAATTAAACATGAGATTTCCCCTCAGTCATTCTACCAACTTGTTAAAATGAAAAGCCACTTTTACACTCCCGTTTTGGGGAAGGAGATCACCCAGCCCCCAAACTACATCTCAGATGATTGGAGGCATGAACACATTCTTTGTTTTGCTTGGTGAGGCTTGATTCTGAATTACTGTAAACCTCTTGCATCGTAGTGGAATGTTGACTGAAGCTCTCGGCCTTCCACCAGAAGGCAGGAGAATGCCCGATCAATACCCACAAGGAATCTTTTTCTTGTTTTTAATCATCTCAAACACTACGGACTAGTTTATCTCTCACAGGAGCTGCCTTCTTTGTTCTCCCTGTTATGAAGTGTAGGGCGGGAGGCAGGGGAAGGGAAGGGAGCAGTCTGCTCTCACCAGCAGCAAATGGCAGTTTTGCAAGATAACCAGGGGAGGTGAGAGTTCTTAGTTCTTTGTACAACTTGGGAAACGTTTTGTCTGGGGAACGGTTCCACCCAAGGCGTGCTGCTTTCACCTTAACTCTGTGACAACACCCCGAATAAGCCTTAATCGGTAATACAAAACCAAGTGAAGAAAATTACTGAAATCCAGGAGGAGTTGATTTATGAGGCCCAATTAGCTAATCTAAGTGTTGTGTCCAAATGGTGACTAAGAAAACATCAGCATGAATTAGAAGGATGTGAAAGGTAAAGCTGACAAGGTATAGAGAGAATGCAACGCAGACAGTCAAAATATTAAGAACAGATTTTACAGAAAGAAAGCAAATGGCAGTGGCAGAAAACCTGACTTGGTAAAATGTTAGTATGCCTTTCTTTTAAGTTTGCAGATTTGGGCTGCTAGTTTGTGGTCAAAATATATGGATAATTTACAAAGAATGCACTACCAAATTTTTAGCAAGTACCAGTGCCAGGTAGTGCCTTAAATATTTTGTATTTGTTTCTAATATCCCTACATAGTGAAGTCAGATGTAGAAATTAAGACCGGAAAATTAACAGACTGGCTTCAAACCATGAAGCTCCTAACTGTTGAAGCCAAGATAGGATTCATGTCCGCCATCTTTCTGTTAGACCAGGAAGCTACTACTCTTGAGTCAAATTGTCTCAAATCCGCTTTTCAACACAAACTAACTCTCCCTCTTTAATGTTACAGGCATGATCATGAGACTTGTTAGCAGTACCCTTCAGATGTAGGTGGAATAAAATCATGCAGCAATTAAGCAGGGTTTTATACAGGGTTTTAAGAGAGATTCTCTCAACACTTATAATTTCTAGCTACCTCCTTTAGCCTTTTACTCTATATTTTTACCCCTTCAGTTTTTTAAGGAGGATTGTTCTGTTCACCACAGGTCTAAAGAAAGTGAAATGTTACAAATTCAAGGTGTGTGGTCAGCTTATGGAGAAACTGCAGTATGCTTAATTGTCTGTTGCGATATTTGGGGATTTTCAAAAGGAATATATAGATTAATAAAGGCTCTACTCTCAAAGAGCTCATTGTCAAGAGGGAAAGAGTAGCCCTTCATGAAGTTATCAGGCAGCACAACACCAAACTCAGTTCAGGACAGAGACTTCCCTTCTTTTGATCCTACTTTCTAGTGCTTTGAAACATCTTCACTGTCACCATCTGGAGAGGAAATATAAACTGTTTTTCATCCAGTAACTGGCCTCTTGGGTTTATAACAGCTCATTTCTCTTTATCTGCTCTGGCAGCCCCTCTCTTCACTATGCAGTATGGCACTTGCGGAATCCTTACGTTGTGACAGAATATCATACATTAATTATTGACAATTAAGGAAATTTAAAAGAATACATTTCATGGGGCGCCTGGGTGGCTCAATGGGTTAAAGCCTCTGCCTTCGATCTCAGGGTCCTGGGATCGAGCCCCGCGTTGGGCTCTCTGCTCAGCGGCGAGCCTGCTTCCTCCTCTCTCTCTGCCTGCCTCTCTGCCTACTTTTTCTGTCTGTCAAATAAATAAATAAATAATCTTAAAACAAAAACAAAAACAAAAAAACATAGGTGACATAGAGGGGGGTGCCTGGCTGGCTCAGTTGATGGAGCATGTGACTCTATTTGGGGTTGTGAGTTTGAGCCCCATGCGTGGTATGGAGTTTACTTTAAACAAAGACATTGGTAACATGGTAGCAAAGTCCCTTAATGCAAGAACCACCATTCTTCCCCTACTCCTTATCTTGCCAGGTAAATACAGTCTTATCCTTGGACTTCAGGTATTCCCCTTTTGCTGCTTCCTGTGTGTTTCCTAGACTTCTGTACAATTTGTGTCATGAAAGACAGGCAGGAGGGATGGGGAACAGTGGAAAAGAGTAACAGTGTTACAGGGAGGTTTAAGGTGGGGAGCTGAGAAAGAATGGGATCTATAAAATGGTAGATTAGGAGGAAGATAATTTTATAAAGTGTTCATTTGAATTTTGAATTAACATTTTGTCTTCTCTAAGAAATGAAAGTTTGTGGCTATGCTACAGTTCACTCTGCTTCTGGCTTCTGGGCTGGGTACATTGGACCAGAATACTACTCAGAAACTCTGCCACACGGGTGCCCGCTTACAGTCAGGTTACTTCTACTTTGCACCTTCTGTGTGGAGGTACGAGGCTAGGCAGTAATACACATTAGTGATCAAGGCTGGCATAGCCTCCAGTGCCTAAAGAACTTCCTTTCCAATGAAAAGACAATGTCATAGAAATGATCGTAATAGGGCTATAGTTTGTGAGGATCTGTGGGGCCTTTTACACAGAATACTGGTTCTTCAGATCAGTCCCATGAGACTGTATTATCAATTCCAATTAATCATGAAAGAACCGAGCTCAGGGAGGCCAAGGTCTACTCAAAGAAAACATACGTAATTGATAGCAGAGCTGGAATTCAAAATATAGGTTTGTCTGATTCCAAAGCCTTCACCTTGACAGTGGAAGATATTGAATGGTTAAGATGGGAATGAACTAAGACCTTAGAACTAACCTTTAGGAGAGTCCAACAGTCATGGGTTGGAAGAGGGAAAGTTTGTGGAAAAGGACTATGTGAAGTGTTCAGGATTTGAGGGAGATGTAGGACAAGCTTATAATATAAGTGGGTATAATCTTTCTAAAAGCCAAAGAATATATATAAATTGATGATACCAAGAAATAGGGGGAAATAAAGGGAAACATGTAGTCAAGAATTCATTACTTTTGGAAATGTTAGTATTAAGGAAGTGGATTTCAGGAGGGTGTTCAAGCTCCCTGCCCGCCCTAACCTCCCGACTCAAAATTTAGGCTCTGCAAAGCAATGTGTTTTGAGAAAAGGGTATGGAACACTGATTCTTTATTCAGTTAAAAAAAAAAAAAAAAGATATTGCAAGAATAATCACTAGAAAAGGACAGAAATTTCTAAATACTCAAACAATAAGCTTATTGGTAAGGATTTGAAGGAGGAAAGAAAAAGCCAGTTGGGCTGAAGTATTAAACAATGCCACTTGGCAGAACAGTTCTGGGGTCCTCGTGCATTTTGAGTTTCAAGTTGTGCTTTAGGGCATGCCTTGTTTATAGTTCACACTATGAATGATGCCCTCTAGAGTTGTGCAACGGGGCAAGCCTGAAACTATGTTCCTTTGGGAGCAATGTCCCATAAAAGCTGGCATGAAAGAGCTTGCATGGTATTTACAAATGTCACTGTGTGTTCTTACATAATTTTTTTTTTCATTATCTGGGCCTTGATGTATATAAAATTAAGAGATTAAACCAGGTGAGTTTTGTGATACTACCTAGGAACATTAATTCACATTTGTGTTTATAAATCTCTTTTCACAAACACAGCCTCATTTAGTCTTAATAAAATATATAATGAAGTGTGATTAAGTCAATCTTAGTATTTCATAATCTTTTTTTTCTCAAATACAAAGAAAAAAAAAACAAACTCTAAAGTTCAACACGTTTGTCCTTCTTGTCTCTAATCAGATAACTGGTAATTAGAGGTGGCCAGAATAAAAATCCCCAGCGTCAAACCCCATGCAAAAGGGGATAACGTCTAGAAAACAGGACCGATGGGCAGTCACATATTCTTTCCATGACCTATTTGAAGATAGAGTCTAAGAACGTTCTTGTTTCCTAATTTAGAGAAGGACTCTTTTGTTCATTAACCAGGAAGGATTTTTTAAAGGCCCATGAGTTATTGCTATTGAAATGTTTACAAGCAGTTATAATTGGATTTCTGGTATCCCTGCATCCATAAGAATGTTATAATGACATAAACAACAAATACACAAATGTAAAGCATTGGTAAAGATAGCAAAACAATTAAAATAGAAAAACGTACCTCAAAGTGTATTTTTCAATTTTCTTTTGATAGCTCATGAATGATAAAATTTGGAAGCCATCTGAAACAGAGGCCTAGTGCTTGCAGAAGTAGGCAGTCTTAGTTGAAAGAACATGCGCATTGACAGCCACCATATCTTCATTTGAGTTGCTAAGTGGCCCTTAAACACATTTGGGTTTTTGTACAAGTGAATTGACCCTTCTGTGTCTCTCTTTCTTCAGCCTGAATTGGAGATAATACTCCAATACAGTTGTAATAATATAGTTGTTGTGGTGATTAAGAGGGATAATTGGGTAGAGTAACGAATACAGCATGGCAAAGGGTGGTCTCTGAATAAAGAATAGTCATTTTTGTTAATATTAAAGGTTCTATAAGGAGATCTTTAAACATGGTGTTCGGCTGTTACATTTCAGTTTGGCATTTCTGACAATAAAGGCATGTTTCTCATGTGACTTCGTATAATGCTGACCAAGTGTTACATGTTGCAGATTATACTTGTAAAAATATGAGACAACTCATTTAAATTCATATTATTGATTATGGATATGGGGACAAGGTTTATTAAAATTAAGTGATTGATTTGATTATATCAATTTGCACTTAGGGACCTGTGGTCAATAGATTAGATCCACTGTTTCTTCTCTTCTATTCAGTTTTATGGGCTTTGACTGATAATTCGGAAGCCACTTTCCTTTAACATGCCTACACTCAGCATAAAGGGGAACTGAATGACCTGGATGTTAATAAAACGTTCCTGGCTTTCCAAGCTGTGGTTTTATTTTAAAATGAATGAACATAAATGTCATCTCATTTGCCAAATATGATTTAATCATGCTGTATATTATGGTTATTGAAAAATATGCATTCGAGTGAGGATGATTTGGGCTTAAATCCCAGTTTTGCTATTTATTGGTTGTGTGTTCTGACATAAGTTGCATAGCCTCCAAGCATCAGTCTGCTCATTGGGATAACAGTCAGTAGTAACACCTAACTTCTCACTTTGTTTGGAAGATTAAATGAAATAAATAATATTTTCATTTTTAAAAAATTAGCACAGCATCTGGCGTGTAGTAATGTCTCAATAGTTGTTAACTTTCTCTTTTTAATATATTTTTTAAGATTATTTTTAAAAAATTATTTAACAGAGAGAGAGAGAGAGAGGCAGCACATGCAGGGCAAGCAGCAGGCAAAGGGAGAGGGAGAAGCAGGCTTCCCGCTGAGCAGAGAGCCCAATGCAGGACTGGATCCCAGGATCCCGAGATCATGATCTGAGCAAAAGGCAGACTCTTAACTGACTATGCCACCCAGGCACCCTCTTTATAAAATTTTTATTTACTTTAGAGAGAGAGAGCACATGACTGAGGGGAGAGGCAGAGGGAGAGAATCTCAAAGAGACTCTGCACCAAGCGTAGGGCCCAAATCGGGCTCTGTCCCAGGACCCGTAAGATCAAGACTTGAGCTCAAATCACCAGTCAGACACTTAACCAAATGAATCACCCAGGTGCCCCATTAGTTGGTACTTTCCTTATTGTTATTATTATGTACATTGTTCTGGAAGTTGAAAATACTTAGCCAGTGTCTTTAGAAATTTCTGAAAAAATGTCTTCCACTTAAGAATTTTTATGTCCTAGATAATAAACTTTTATGTTCAAGTATATATTTTTTTTAAAGGGCATAAAATTAAAGGAGTAGTTTTTAGTTTCTTCTTTTGAGCATAGGATACTACCAAAAACAGCAAACAGCATAATCCAAGCCAAAGTTGTACCACAAATTTAGAAAAATAGGTGTCACATTCTTTAAAACATTTTATTGAAATGAGATATTGGTAGCAAATCGTTATGAAGATATTGCTAAAGCCAACCAGGCAGAAAAAAAACAAAAGATGTAAGTGCTTTGCAAACTACTGCTTCCCCAGTTAAACGTTAGAGGAAAACTAGAATTCACTAAGAGCAGGAAGTCGAGGGATGTCATGTTGCTGACCTGACTCACGACAGCAGCTTTTGGGTCACAAAATGCTTCTCATTTCCTTGGCTGAGAGGAGAATATTATGAGGCAAGAGTGCATTGAAATTTTGAGATTAGAGTTTTTCCGTACAAATATAAGGAAATTGCTGAGGGCAAGTAAGGAGAAAGCCAGTTCCAACTGTGCCAATCCCCTGGCCACGCAGCTTCAACAAGTGGGAACAAGCAAAAGCACAGGAAGTCATTTCTCGAGCACAAGGATAATTGCAGTGAAAGGAACTTGTGTTTTCAGCAGCTCGTGCCAGTGGTTCTGAGGGTAAATAGAATCAATAATACTAGCAACATAGTAAGTGCTAAATGTGCACTTAATGAATTGAAAACAGACTAGAAAGCCAGCTATCAAGACATAGCTGAGAACCGGGGAAGGAAGGAGAAAAAAATCCTATCATAAATGAAGCACAGGTTGCTATTATATTTCTTTAGTTGGCTTGACATCCAATTTATTTTTAAAATTATAATGCAGTCAATTTCCGTAGTGTGAAATTGAAAATGCAGAAAAGAAAAAAAATGACTTAAAAGATAGTAGTATAGAATTTTTCACCATAAAAAAATGATTCAAAAAGAGTAGTATTTAATTTTTCACTTGGCAAGGACATTTTCTAGCCTTGTGACCTCAAGTGACTTAATTAAGCCTTCTTAAGCCTCTGTTTACTCATGTGTACACTTTTAACTCCTTGTTAGCGTTTTGATGGGGGTAAATGAGAGGCTACATAGGCTTAACACAACAGCCAAACATAATAATGGAGTATTAAAACTGGTAGCTTTAATATCAAAATATTTTATAAATGTGTATCTAGTCTTTTTTCCGTTGTGTGGGCGACAGAAGGGTTTAGAATTCATTTCTTGGGTATAAACTTGTATATCCTGCTTTTCCCGTGTTTGTCATAAGCGCTTTCAATCATCCCCTTCATATGTATCACACTGAATGGCCACATAATATCCCATCATAAGAATCTGTCAACTTTCCATGAATGATCTCGTACTGATGAAAATTTAGGTTGTTTCTTTGCACTCTCTCATAAATTAGGCTACATGAAGATTTATTCATCAACTTTCTGTTAACGATTCTTCTAATACCCTAAACCTTGCCCCCACAACTTCCTCTGTTCTCTTCACCTCCGTTTTTCCATTTCAGCCACGTGTGATGGCTTCAAACACTTTACCGGGGAGTGAAAGAGCATGGTAGATTCAGTTTTCAGTCCTGCCTCTGAATGTCATTTGACCTCACTTGGCCCTGATGTTTCCTCTGTAAAAAGAGGGATCAGGTGATCTCTAGGTCACTCCCAAGCCTACCATTCTACTAATTCTATGTTTTGACATTTTTCTATAAAGGAGCAGGTAAAATATAAAAGATCTTTAGCTTTTAAGTCACCAATTCCACTTATTACTGCCTCTCATTCATGTGCTAGATCACAATACCTTGACCAGATGGCCTGGGGGTCACTTACCCCCTTATTTCAATCGATGTGCACTGTTGACTCATTGGGATCCTGACCACTCCCCACCCCATACATCATGTGAGTTTCCAAGGCTGATCATCATGTGAGTCCTGGTCCCACTGAATCACAGCCTACAGCATGGAGTAGTCTGGTCCATGCTTCCATCTCTGACTTCTGCTCAAGCTGTTTTCCCCAGCTAAGCATACTTTAACCACATAGCTCTTTTGGGGGGCTTTTGTTAGGACAAATCCTTTCTTATCATAGGACTTCTTATATATCTTTTCTGTGTCATTGTCCCCCAACTTTTTTTTTTTAAGACTTATTGATTTGGGGTGCCTGAGTGGCTCAGTGGGTTAAGCCTCTGCCTTCAGCTCAAGTCATGATCTCAGGGTCCTGGGATTGAGCCCCGCATCAAGCTCTCTGCTCAGTGGGGAGACTGCTTCCCCCACCCCTCCATTTCTCTGCCTGCCTACTTGTGATCTCTCTCTCTCTCTCTCTGTGTCAAATAAATAAAATCTTAAAAAAATAAAAAAGACTTATTATTTTGAGAGGGAGGGAGGGAGAATGTGCATGTGCAGTGGGGAGGGGCAGAGGGAGTTGGAGAGAGTCCTATGCCATCTCCTCTGGCTTTTTGTTCTGTAATTCAGCCTCTTACTGGTTCAGTCACTTCCTAACAATGATCACCATTTGAATTTACTTATTTAACTACCTATTTATTCATTCACTTGTACTTTTCCTTTTTTTCTTTTAAATATTTTATTTATTTATTTGACAGAGAGATCACAAGTAGGCAGAGAGGCAGACAGAGAGAGAGGAAGGGAAGCAGGCTCTCTGCTGAGCAGAGAGCCCAATACAGGGCTCGATCCCATGACCCTGGGATCATGACCTGAGCCTAAGGCAGAGGCTTAACCCACTGAACCACCCAGGCGCCTCTCACGTGTATTTTTCTTTCACTTTCTTTCTTTTCTTCCTCTCCCACTGGAATGCGAGCTCCATGAAGGCAAGGTCTATAGTTGCCTTATTCACGATTGTATCACTAGCTTCTGTTATCCCCTATGTCTGGTACATTTTTTCCCCCTCAATAAATATTTTAATTTAATTAAATTAATAAATAATATCCCCTATGTCTGGTACATTTTTCCCCCTCAATAAATATTTTAATTTAATTAATTCATTTAATTAATAAATGAAGAAATATTAGTTGAACAGATTTCTAGTGAAAGCTTCTAGTGAAGCTCAACAAAGAAACCAATAAACAAGCAAACAAAAATGAGAAAACACCTCATTTCAGCCTGTTCAAACCTGAATAAAATAAGAAATATCAAAAGAGTGTTTTAATAGTCATGAAATGTTAGTTTACTTCCTCGCCATCTTGATTATGGCCAGAGCACCTAGTAAATCAGCCTTCCACTTAACAGAGGGTGAACTACAGAGAATGGGTTTCAACATAGATGAAGTAAGGATGATTGCAGCAGTCTTTAGACTACTGAGGTGAGGTGACTTCTTCTAGATTACCTGCCACCCAATTTCAGCTGGGACCCTTATAATATTCCTGCTAGAGAAAAACACCACAGTTCTGGATGCACTGTCAATACTGAATTCCACGCAGAACCGTGTTTTGAGAAATGCACACATCTTCAACATGAATGATTCAGGTAGCTACATCAAGAGAATTGCCTTCTGCACTCACTCCTGCTTTTCTTGAATAAAACACAACTGTTTTAAGTTTACACTGGGGCTCTCCTTTTCACTCCTGCCCCGCCCCCCGCCGAATTTAGGTTTAGCTTATCTTGTACAAAGAATGGCTTTTTGCAAGTTGCAATGATGAGGTTTTGGAATATAGGTGAGGTTCGGTGGGGTGGAGTCCAAAACTGACGACAAAGAATGAATTCTTGAGACATATTTGGTGCAAAATGGTGGTTTATTAAAGCAGGGGACAGGGCCCATGGGCAGAAAGAGCTACTGCCCTGGGGTTGTGAGGGGTGGCTGATTATATGCTATGGGGTTGGGGAAGTAAAGGGAGGGGTTTTTGTTTGTTTTGTTTTGTTTTTGTTTGTTTTGGTTTGTTTCTGTTTTTTAAGATTTTATTTATTTTTTTGACAGAGAGAGACAGCAAGAGAAGGAACACAAGCAGGGGGAGTGGGAGAGGGAGAAGCAGGATTCCGGCTGAGCAGGGAGCCCAACACAGGGCTTGATCTCAGGACCCTGGGATCATGACCTGAACGGAAGGCAGATGCTTAATGACTGAGCCACCCAGAAACCCCAAAAGGAAGGTTTTGAAAGAACTTTCACATGCTAAAGGGGACCTACAAGATACCGGAGGCCTTGCTATTGTCAAGTTAAGGTTGTTTACCCCTGTAGTAAGGCACTAACATTAAGATCGTTGGGAACTTCCTGGAGGAACGTTACACTCTGGCCACTTCAATTATCTGTCAATGGGCTGCAGGTTATAAGGGCATTTACTTGTATCTACAATTCCTTCTGGAAGCTAGGTTATTGATAGAAATGCTTTGTTCTTGTGGATCACTAAGACATTTATAAACTGAGGGGGACTCCTGTCTTGCAGGATTGTGATCTCTATAAGTTTAACTATTTGTTTTTCTTTTCCTTAGCTTTGCGGCAGCCAGGAGTGCGTGAAGAATGTCACATACATCCCATGGTGGGGGAGTTGTGGGGTGACAGCTTCTGCTTTGTCCTCAGCTTGCCTTCTGTCCCCTCATCAGTAATAGTGCATCGGTTTTGACTTGTTTCATTCTGTTATTAATAGTAACTTAAAAGAGACAAAAATCATTATTGAACATTGGCCATTGCCAAACCACCATATATTGTCCACCTCATTAAAATCAGACCACAGAGACTATAATGGACTCTAGTTCAGGGGTTTACCATCAGGCAAGCAAGTGCTTTTGTTCGAGGTCAAAAAATTTCATTCATGCTGCAAATCACTCTGCTTCCAGCCACTGTGTGAAAGGCTGTGTATGTTTATCAAGGATTTTTGGATAGCTCTTCTATCTGTGTATGTGCCAGAATCTTTGAAGGGAGCATTGTTCTTGTGCAGTGAATTCCAGTTCAGGAGAGGGAACATTCCTTCTCAAAACAACCGCTTTAGAACCAAGCCTCTGTGTACTATTCTTACACCGAGATTGAGCGCTTGTGTGTGTGTGTGTGTGTGTGTTGTCTTCCTCAAGTTTTGCCACTCATTCCCTAAGATAACCCATTCCATTGCTCGCATGAAAATGTGCCAAAAAACCGTTGTGGTTTCAAAGCTTGCCCATCGTTCTCAGTCAGTTTTCTTGCCATTTCCCCCTCTCTGTTGTTTTCATCCAGAATGCCTCAAGCTGGGTGCCAGTTAAAACGGAGAGGACATTAAAGATTCAGAGAGGCAACCATTTTCACCACCTTTGTAAGCACATGTTATTTTCATTGTACATGGAAAAGCTCAGAGGCCATTTTCCACTGGACCATCCAGAAGGGGCTGCCTGGCTTCCTCAGCCACGGATTTTACCAGTTGCTGCCAATAAGGAATCATTCCGTGATGTCTCCAGAATCTGAAACCCTCTGCCACTCTGAATCCGGCTTTTAAATCTCCTTTTGCAATGCTTGCCAAGAAAGAATTTCTGTTTAGAGAGCCAGTGTTTCATTTGCAATTGAAAGAGACAACCCTATCATTGAATGCGGTCTTATAGGCAAGCGAAAGAGCAGAAGGATAGGGCAAAAGTTGGAAGGGAAGAAACTCAAGGAAGTCAGTCCCTTTAGCTTTGACTAGATACAGTGAATGGCTTTTCTTGGAATTGCCACTGTCCCTTAATTCTGTGCTTAGTGCCTGTCATGGACCACTTGGCTTATGATTGTGGGTGGCTGGAAGTCAAAGTTGTAAACCAGGTCACTTAAACTCAGAATTTAGCCAGTGGCTCTTTCACATTTGTAAGCAAGAATATTGCTAGCCTCCCCACTGAGCCTGCGTGAGGATTGACCTTTCATGGATCACAGGAAGGAAGTCTGGCTTCTCAGAGGAGAAGTCAGACTGGTTTTGACATAAAAAAGACTTTGCCAACAAAACTCTGGGCAGACACAGGCATATTCAGTGGCAGGAGAAAGCAGAGTGCATGCCAATGGTAGAAATACAAGGAACTTGAAGGTAGGAAAGGGGATTGTGGGGTGGCCAGGTACAGGGTAGGGGAAGGAACAAAAGAAGCCAGATTAGGGGTGCCTGGGTGTCTCAGTGGGTTAAGCCTCTGCCTTCGCCTAAGGTCATGGTCTCAGGGTCCTGGGATCGAGCCCCACATGGGGCTCTCTGCTCAGCGGGGAGCCTGCTTCCCCCTCTCTCTCTCCCTGTCTTTCTGCCTACTTGTGATCTCTCTCTGTCAAAGAAATAAATAAAATCTTAAAAAAAAAAAGAAAAGAAAAGAAAATCGAAGTTTAGGTCAGTGGATTGCCCTCCATCAGAAGTAACGTGTTCTTTCTCCAAATGTTTAAGTAAGAAGGGTGGGGCTTTTCCAACAAATTTTAAGGTGATGTATTTTTAAGTTTTTAACCATCATAAAAGGATATTAAGCAAGAAGGGGGGCAGTAATATGTGTACACAGCGTAATGCATGGAAGCACGTTTTTTTATAAGCGGTTTAATCACCACCAGCCAGAGAAGTAGGTCCTGTTTGGCCCTGCCCCTAATTACCTTGATGTGCCAACCTGATTGTTAAGGGAGGTGGTCCATTTAGGTAAGTGTATATGAAAACGCTGGGCTAAGGAGGCAGGTGGACACCCACGGAGAGTGGGTATCACGTTCACCCTCAGGGTCTTGGGATCTTTGCCTCCTGAGAGGTATGGTAGAGTGGAAAGAAAGCTTTGAGCTTCCGTCCAACTATAAGCCAGACCAAATGGATCCACATACTGACTCATACACTCAACAGCTCTGTGATCATAGGTGGATATTTCAACTCTCTGAACCCAATTTCCCTGCTGGAGGAAGATAATAAATGTCTGCTTTACAGAAATGGGTGGGACGAATTAAAAAGGAATTTACAGTGTCTGGCACAAGGTGGGGGCTAAGGAAATCATAGTTATTATCTGTCTAATGAGGGGCCGAATGACTTCTGTGATTCTTTCAAGCCCCTAGAATGTTCTCATTTCCTGGATCATTGTAAATGATTTTAAATTTTTGAATATGTGCATATGCGCAATTATATAGCACATACTTGTTCTTATCTTTAGTAAGAGTTTTCCTTTTGCTGTTTTCACCTGTTTATTTCAAAAAGAGAGAAGGAACAGAATCATTGGGCCACGTTTAAATAATTTGCCATGACAGAAGTTATTTCTCTAATGGGAACTTTCCAGAATATTTCCCTGTGTATTTGCATCTTCGCAAATGATCTAAGGTAAATGCCTTTCTCCTTCTTGGGATGTGACTTTACAATGTTGGGTCCCCCCAAAATTGGGTACCCCAATAATGGGTCCGTGATTAAAGGAGCGAGACTGACACAAAGCAAAGGTCAAGCAAAGCTTTATTTCGCGCCAAGCATCAGGAATCATACCGACCGTCAGACAGACCGGTCAGGGCCGCCCCTCCCTGCTTTCCAGACTAACTTTTTTTTTTTTTTTTTAAAGATTTTACTTATTTATTTGACAGAGAGAGATCACAAGTAGGCAGAGAGGCAGGCAGAGAGAGAGGAGGAAGCAGGCTCCCCGCTGAGCAGAGAGCCCGATGCGGGGCTCGATCCCAGAACCCTGGGATCATGACCCGAGCCGAAGGCAGAGGCTTTAACCCACTGAGCCACCCAGGCGCCCCCAGACTAACTTTTATAGAGCAAAGGCCATGCGGTTGGGCCTGGCCACGCACAGGTGGCCAATGAAATTGTAGCACACAGAGAAAGCTGCACAGTGATGCTAGGTGACCAATTGAATTACAATTTACCCTAGTAGACATTTGAACCAGCCTATCACACCTCGGTCAGAATTGGCGCCACAAGGCTCCCAAAGGGCGGGGCCCATACTCCTTGGTAGCTAGGGGACAGTATGCCCCCCCACTGATTGAATACCTCCTCCTGGCCTGACCCACCCTTGTACTTGGACTTTGTTACAGGGGACTGGTTTCCGGGACTTGTTTTTAAGTAAGTTCCCCTTGTGGGGGGGGGGCAAGGTCAATTTAAGCTTTACAACAAAATGGCAGTTCAACCGGGGTGGGGCCGCTCTGGCTGAAGAGGCCCTTACAACAATCTCATGATTTCTGCTGTCAGGACTTGACTTGACTTCTAGTCAAAATTTACCTTAATTTCAGCTTGTGCCATGCGAAAGAATTTACTTTTCTCTTTGACTCATTTGGTACATGAATGCACATACACGAAGCATGCTTTCATTCTTCTCTCTCTATGGGTGCGACCCATTGAAGGGGCTTCTTGAATCAGTAGCTTCCTTACCAAAAACATCCATGTGCTTTTCCTTTCATCCTTTGTTATGTAAGGACCTATTTAGCCTCTAACAATAACCTTGTTGTTTAACCCTTAAACTGTCCCTGCTCCCCTTCCCCCAGGGGAGTTACTTAAAAACAAGTCCCAGAAACCAGCCCCAGGTAACAAAGCCCAGATCCAAGGGTGGGTCAGGCCAGGTGGAGACATCCTATCAGTGGGGGGGTTGCATACTGTCTCCCTAGCTACCAAGGGGTATGGGCCCCGCCCTTTGGGAGCCTTTTGGGTGCCAATTCTAACCAAGG
Source organism: Lontra canadensis (assembly GCF_010015895.1). Taxonomy (NCBI): domain Eukaryota; kingdom Metazoa; phylum Chordata; class Mammalia; order Carnivora; family Mustelidae; genus Lontra; species Lontra canadensis. Next base: position 11,875,683 of record NW_022631028.1, read on the forward strand.
TGATAGGCTAGGTCAAATGTCTACTATAGCGTAAATTGTAATTCAATTGGTCACCTAGCATCACTGTGCAGCTTTCTCTGTGTGCTACAATTTCATTGGCCACCTGTGCGTGGCCAGGCCCAACCGCATGGCCTTTGCCCTTAAAAGCTAGTCTGTGAAACAGAGAAAGGTCGCCCTCTCTTGTAAGATGTGCGGCCCCAAACGTTCTGTTTGATTCTTGATGCTTGATGCGAAATAAAGCTTTGCTTGACCTTCGCTTTGTATCAGTCTCACTCCTTTAATCATGGACCCATCATTATTGGGGGACCTATCAGTTATGCTCCTCTGCCACTGAAAATGTATGGATTAAGTAGATGAAACCAACACAATCCTCACTCCACCGAAATCCATGAATTTTAGGCTTTGAGGAACAGGAGACAAAAAGTGATAAAAATCTGAGCTAGGAGGAGATAATGTAAAAGGACAAAGTACAGCTAGGTATTTTAAATAAAGTCTCAGTATACACATAGGCCCCGGTGGCTCAGCACAGGACCACTTCTATCCATGTTTATCTGAGATCCTACAAGGTCCAGGCAAAAAACATAAATAAATAAGGAGTAAACCACATTTACTCTACTGAGCCTCTCAAAACTGAAAGAAGGTTAATACATTTTGGGAATAACTTTTAAAACCAGGGTAGAAATAAAAGCACTTTTTTCTTTTCGTTTTCCTGGTTGCTCTCCAGTTAACTGACATGATTTTTTCCTGAATACTTAATTTTTTTTTTTTTTTTTTTTTTACCATTTTGGCTTTTCTAGATGTATCAGGATGCTTTGGGTTCCAATGACAACCGAAAAAGGAAATAAAACATAAGAAAAATTATGATTTTATGTAATTGGAAGTTGAAAGATGGGACAGGCTTGGTGGGGCAAATGACTCAACGGTGCCCTCAGAGACTTTGGTTTTTAATATTTCCCTGCAGTTCAAGGCATCCCATCCCCAAAAAAGGCAATGTCAAAAAGAGAAAGGAGTTTATCTTTCTTAGGAGCAAGTAGGTTTTCACAGAAAATTTCTGAAGCCTCATTGACCTGAGCTGAGTCCTAGGACTGTTTCTAAACCAATAACCAGTGAGGGACCTAGAAGTGCCTTAAAACCAATCAGACTCTGACCTGTTTGTGTCTCCGTGGGGGAGGGGTGGGCAATTCACTGTGCTGTAGTTGTGTCAAGAGAAGATCTGGGGAATGTGTACCAAGTGGACCTCCAACGGTGTCTGATATAATAGGATTCTTTGAATTTTAACTTGATACTCTCACCAAAAACATAAAAATAAATACTGCTTTGCATATTCCAGACCAATATCCATGGCCTGTGGATCCCCTAATTATTTGGGAACATTCTGGTTTGTGAGGTTTCTAGTACTTTTCTTGCTCTTGTTGTCATTGCTGAGTTTATTTATTGCGCTTTTTCTTTTTCTGTTATCTTTCTTTTTTTAAACTACAATTCACTAAGCTTATCCCTTAAAATGTTCTCCAACATCTTTTAATACAAGCAGAGTGTCGGGGATGTCCTTCTGCAGTAAGTCAGAGCACCTGGAATGTGGATGTGGCAGACCGTTTATATAAAAAGAAATTCCTTCAGGAAGTGTTATGGAAAGGACAGGACACAAACACGGAAATCCTCGGAGCACCCTTGGTTCTGTGCTTCAGCATCATGTTTAGAGAGCTGTGGTTTCACTTCATTTCCTGAAATAAGGTACTTATGACTTGGAAGAGTGTAGACACAGGAAATGACAGTGTATACCGTGGGGGATGGATTTGGGTAAGCTTTCCTCCATCCTGGGGAAGGGTTTATGTTTTCCTTCTCATAGAAATATCAGAGGTTAGGGGCACCTGGGTGATTCATTTGACTGAGTGACTGACTATTGGTTTCGGCTGGTCATGATCTCATTGTTGTGAAATCTAGAGGGGCAGATCAGTGGGGAGTCTGCTTGAGATTTTTCTCTCTCTCTCTCTCTCCCCCTGCTCCTTCCCCCACTGACATGTGGTCCTCCTCTCTCTCTCTCTCAAATAAATAAATAAATAAATAAAATCTTGAAAAAAAAAAAAGAAATATCAGGATAGTCATTGCTACATCACCACTGTCTTTTCCTTGGTTCAAGGTATATGTTGATATCAGACATTTGTTTTCACTGTTTCCCAAATTTAATGAATCCATGGCCCTTTATCATTACCCATTTTTTGCTGTTGAACTGTGAGCTTTTTCTTCACATGGTCAGCCAATAGGACAAAAAGTACATCAAAGGCATTGATGTCTTTGTGAAGAGCTCTGAAATTATCCTTTTTTTTTTTTAAAGATTTTATTTATTTATTTGACACAGAGACTGAGAGGGAGACAGAGACAGAGAACAAGCACAAACAGGGGGAACAGCAGGCAGAGGGAGAAGTAGGCTCCCCACTGAGCTAGGAGCCCAACGTGGGGCTCAATCCCAGGACCCTGGGATTGTGGCCTGAGCTGAAGGCAGCTGCTTAACCAACTGAGTCACCCACACACCCCTGAAATTAGTCTTGACAGTGAAATACTAGGTCTACTACTGTGGGAGAACTCCACACATCTGAAATATGATTTTTGCTATTTTTGTATGTTTGTAAGAGGGAAGGAGACATTTATTAAAGCAGTTAATGTGGATTAGGCTCTGTGCTATGCATTTTGAAAACAGCAGTCTTAGAAAATCCATTGACTCTCAGAGTTGGTATCAGACACTCCTTGTAGTCCATCAAATAGTCTTCCCTGCTTCTTTTCTAACAAAATCCATGTGCCCAGCTAAGAGCATTCGCTTTCCGGACGCTTTCTCCTCTTGGGGGCCATGGTGGTAGAGAATTTGCGAAGCAATGAGAAATATACTAGAAGGTTCTAGAAAACTGTTGCTTTTCTGACGCGAGCCTTTTCTCTTCTAGCTCCTTTTATGTCCTTTTACCCTCCCCCATTTGTGATAGAACTGTCTTAAATGTTTCCTCTGTATACATTTATAATTATATCAGATAATGCCATAACTATTCTTTCAACCATCACACAAACTTTAGGAAACTTAGGAGGAGATCAAAGACTATTGTATCCATATTTTTGCTCATCATGTTTTTCTTCCCTTGTGATGCTCCAAGTTTCATTCATTGTTTCCTTCGTGCTTTTTTTTTTTTTTTAAGATTTTATTTATTTATTTGAGAGAGAAAGTGAATGAGCAGGCATGAGCAGCAGGGAGAGGCAGAGGGAGAAGCAGACTCCCTGCCAAGCAGGGGACCCCCCCCCCCACAACGTGGGGCTCAATCCCAGGACCCTGAGATCATGACCTGTGCTGAAGGCAGCTGCTTAACAGACTGAGCCACGCAGGTGCCCCTGTTTTCTTTGTGTTTAGGAAATTTCCTTTAGCTACTCTTATAGGATAGGTATTATGGTGACAAATTCTTAGTTTTCCTTTATTTGAGAATGTCTTTACTTCCTTTTCTTTCCTGAGGGACATTTTTAGGGGATATTGGATTCTGGATTGACAGTTCTTTTCTTTAAATCCTAGGAAACTATTTTGACTTTTTTTTTTTTTCTTTTTTTCTTCTGGTGTATGATATCTCTGATGAGAAATTGTCCTCCCAAGTGTTTTCCTCTGTAAATAAAGGTGTCTCTGGATGTCTGGCTGTTTTCAAGATTGCTTTCCTGCCTTCAGTTTTCAGACGTTAATTTTATTATTTGGGGGCATGAATGTCCTTGGGTTTATCCTGTTCAGCATCTGATTGCTTCTTGAGTCTGTAGGTTTAATGTCTCTTGCCGAATTTGGAAAGTTTCAGCCACTATTTCTGTGAGCACTTTTTATATTTTCTTTCTTTTTCACCTCCTGGTACTTTGATGACATGAATGTTTGATGTTAAGTTACCGTCTAACTGGTCCCTAAGGCTCTGTTCATTTTGTTCAGTCCATCTTCTCTCTGTTGTTCAAACTGAGTAATCTCTATGTTCATCTTTCAATTCCCTGATCTATCCTCTGTCTTCTCCTTTCTACTATTGAGCCCATCCACAGAACATTTTGTTATCCTATTCTTCAATTCTAAAGTTTCCATTTAGCTCTTCTTCATAACCTTTATTTCTTTGCCAAGGCTTTCTATTTTTCATTTATTTCATGCATGTTCATGATTACTCACTGAAGCATTTTTATCATGACAGCTTGAAAAAATATATTTTTTAAATATTTTATTTAATTGACAGAGGGTCGGGGGGGGTGCAGAGAAAACAACCAGGGAGAGCTGTAGACAGAGGGAGAGGGAGAAGCAGGCTCCCCTTGTTGCAGAAAGCTCAATGCAGGCTTGATCCCAGGACACCTGGGATCATATCCCAAGCCAAATGCAGACCCTAACCGACTGAGCCACCCAGGCACCCCAGGTTTGAAAATTTTGAATAATTCTAGCATCTTTTCTCCTCTTGGGATTGACATTTTTTTTTCTTTTTTTCATTTAGTTTGAGATCTACCTGGTTCTTGCTGTAATGAAAAAAAAATTTTTTTAATGGAAACCTGGGCATTTTTATAATATATTATAGGACCATGGGTCTTATTTAAACCTTCTATTTTAGCTGACTTCCTCTGACATCACTCTGGCATGTCCTGATACTGTCGAGTGGAGGCAGAATTTCAAACTTCTGCTCAGTTTCTGTTGACACCAAAGGGGTAGAGTTTGCCATTACCAGATTGGGATAGGAGATCTGATTTCTCTTCTACTTTCCACTGACGCTGTAGAGGCAGGAACCTCATTACTTGCCTGTGGGGATGAAAGTCCCAGGTCCCTAGTTATCCTTTTTTGATTACCAGCAGATGTGAAAGGGGGCTTTGTTCATAACCTTGTGTGGGTGAAAACTTAGGTTCTTCTCTTGACTCTTGCTATTGGGGATGGGACTACAGTTTCTGTGATGTTTAGCCGGAGCGGAGTGGGGATGGTATGAAGTTTTCTATCTTGCTAGGCTGGCCCTTTACTGGAACTTTGGCTAAAGCAAATAAGCTCTGTTGCTTTGTTGTGGTGGTGGTTTCTGGTTTGTTTGTTTGTTTGTTTGATTGTTTGTTTTGTCTACACTCGTTGGCATTTCTAGGTCACCAGATTCTTCAGCTGTAAGTGTTGGGTATATGAGGAACCCCAAGAAACTCACAAGTAGGTCATCGCTCGGGTTTTGAAGCCCCTAGGCAATCTATTCTCCCCATCCTTCAGTTTTCCCACATTTGTTTTATATATAATGTCTATGCTTTTTAGTTGTACTTAGTAGGAGAGATAGGGAAAAATATTTCTATTCTATATTCCTTGAAGCAGAAATTGCTCAAGAATATACATTTTTAATAAGCATCTCAGGTGATTCTGAGGTAGGTGTCTATGGGCCATACTTTGAGGAACATTTTATAGATAGTAGAACTGAGCCCAGGGACACTAACTCAAAAGTGTATATGTCAAATACTTGAGTATATAAACTAGGACCCCTTTGTTTCCCTTTTGATGACATTTTCTCCTCTTGACACTAACTAAAACTACTAAGAGTACCAAAACAGATTGAAGTACCAATTTTATTGATATTGGTATTAAGATTAATTAATTTGCCTAAAAATAATGCATGGGCCTAAAGAAAAGTAGCGGCAGAGTCTAATTCACTTGCTTCCCACAATCTTCAATGTAATTTCTACTGAGGAGGATTCCAGGCGATTGTTCCAAGATGAGGCATGGTCTGTACATGAAAGAGTTGTTCTTGGAATGAAAGTCTCTGCAGTCTATTGATGGTGCTGAGCACAGCCTGGATGGCCTGACTCATACCCGGTGAAGTTCTTCCAGTTATGTTAATACTCATTCGGCAGCTGCCTCTATAATTGCCTAAGTCAGTTGGTAGACATGAAGGAAATGTTAATTCTCTGCAAATATAGTCATTCATAACTTGGTGTCAATCGTACTGCTCTCAATAGGGACTGCTCTTCAGATGTCACTGGCGTTAGGGCTGGGAGATGTGTATTTAGTCAGCTTTGGGGAGCCCTTGAACTCCCTAAAGGCAAATCTGGAGGGACAGGAAATGGCGTGAGACTGAAGGCAGCATACAAATGCATCTAATGAAATATGGGCATCCTTCAGTGGCTGCCGTCATTTGACTAGCCCTACGCACAGGTTGTACCAGATGGTACTCATGGTTTCCATCAATGTGGAAATGTGGTGAAGAAGGGGAGGAGAAAATGGATGAGAAAAATAACACCAGTCTGCACAGCTGAAAATAATTATGATTACGTAGCTAATGACCCAGGGAATTAGACAAAGCCAAACTCATTGGAACTCAGGCCACATGCAGGCAGATGTCACAACTTAATGACAAAAGATGAATTGCTTTATCTCCTACAGAGTAACTCATGATGAAGAGTTGCGCTTCTCTTTTTTTAATTGAAATGTAATTGACATACGATGTCCTATTATTTTCAGGTGTACATCATCGTATCATTTTTGGTATTTTTGTGCAGTATGAAATGATCGCCACAATGTCAGTTATCATCTGTCACCATACAAGGTTATTAAAATATTATTGACTATATTCCCCATGCTGTACATTTCACCCCATGACTTATTTATTTTAGAACTGAAAGTGTGTTATCTCTTAATCCCTTTCACTTACTTTGCCTGCTCCCCAATCGCTCCCCACTCTGGTAACCAACAGTTTGTTTCCTGTGTCTGTGAATCTGTTTCTGTTTCATTTTGTTCATTTGTTTTGTTTTTTAGATTTCACATTTAAATGAAACCATATGGTATTTGTCTTCCCTGGTCTGACTTATTTTACTTAGCGTAATACCTTGTAGGACCATCAGTGTTGTTGCAAATGGCAAGATTTCATTTTTTTCTATGACTAATATTTCATTATATATATATCTATATGTATATAGATATATATATATAATCATTCCATTATATATATCACATATATGCATCATATATATCTCACATCTTCTTTATCCATTCACCTGTGAGTGGCCATTTGGGTTATTTCTGTACCTTAGCTATTGTAAATTATATTGCAATATACATAGGGGTGCGTATATCCCTTCCAATTTGTGTTTTCATTTTCTTTGGGTAAACACCCTGAAGTGGAATTGCTGAATCATATGGTAGTTCTATTTTTAATTTTTGAGGAATCTCCATACTATAACAATATGCATTTTCACAGACTATGTACAAGAGTTCCTTTTTCTTCACATCTTTGTCAACACTTGTTATTTTTTGTCTTTTTGATAATAGCCAATCTGAGAAGTGTGAAGTGATACTTCATTGTGGCTTTGATTTGCATTTCCCTGATGATTAGTGATCTTGGACATCTTTTCATCTACCCATTGGCCATCTGTATATCTTCTTTGGAAAAATGTCTAGTCAAGTTTTCTGCCCATTTTTTTTTTAATTTGTTGGGTTTTTTTGTTGTTGTTTTATTTTGATACTAAATTGTGGAGGTTCTCTATATATTTTGGATACTAACCCCTCATTAGGTGTATGATTTGCAAATAGACTCTCACATTCACTAGGTTGCCTTTTTCATTGTGTTGATGCTTTCTTTGGCTGTGCAGGAGCTTGTTATTTTCATATAATCCCATTTGCTTATTTTAGCTTTTGTTGGCCTTGTGTGAAGAGACTGCTCCAAAAGATACTAAGACTGATGTCAAAGAGTTTGCAGCCTATTTTTTTTTTAAGATTTTATTTATTTATTTGACAGAGATCACAAGTAGACAGAGAGGAAGGCAGAGAGAGAGAGAGAGGGAAGAAGATTCCCTGTTGAGCAGAGAGCTTGATGCTGGGCTCCATCCCAGGACCCTGAGATCATGACCTGAGCCGAAGGCACCGACTTAACCCACTGAGCCACTCAGGCTCCCCAGCCTATTTTTTTTTATAGGAGTTTTATGGTTTCAGGTCTTACATTCAAGTCTTTAAGCCATTTTGAATTTATTTTTGTATATGGTGTCAAATGGTGGTCCAGTTATATTCTTTCACATGTAGCTGTCCAGTTTTTCCAACACCACTTATTGAAGAGGTTTGTATGTTCTTGCTCCTTTGTCATAGATTAATATATGTGTGGGTTTATTTCTGGGCTTCTTATTTTATTCCATTCATCTATGTGTCAGTTTTCATAGTACCATATTGTTATGATTACTATTACTATAATATAGTTTGAAATTAGGAAGTATATGTCCAGCTTTGATTTCCTTCCTCAAGATTGCTTTGGGTATTTGGGGTCTGTTCTTGTTTCATACAGATTTTAGGACTCTTATCTACTTCTGTGGAAAATGCCATTGCTATTTTGATGGAAGTTTCATAGAATCTGTAGATTGCTTTGAATAGTATGGACATTTTAACAATATAAATTCTTCCAATCCATGAGCATGGACTATCTTGCCATTTGTTTGCATTGTCTTCAATTTCTTCCATCAGTGTCTTACAGTTTTCAGACTACATGTCTTTCAACTCCTTGGTTAAATTTATTCCTAGATATTATTCTTTTTGATGCAAAGAAATTGGGGTTTCTCTTTCCAAATCCCTATCTTAGAATAAAATCATAAGGAGACCCATGTCATGAGTATCTTTTCATTTTGAAAAGGAATTTAAATGGGCCTCCTGGGTGGGTCAGTCCGCTAAGTGTCCGCCTTCAGCTCAGGTCATGATCCCAGGGTTCTGGGATTACTCCCACAGCAGGTTCCTCCCTCAGCGGGAAGTCTGTTTCTCCCTCTCTCTCTCTGCCCCAATCCCTCTGCCCCTCACCCACCACTTGTGCTGTCTCTCTTTCAAAATTAAATAAAATCGTAAAAAAAAAAAAAAGTAAAAGAATTAACTAGCAACAGTTTTGGACTCTTAAAAAGAGTCAAGAAATTTTAATCAGTATTATATTGGTATTTACTACTCCTACAGGAGTAGTAAGCAGCAACCCACAGGAAGTTGGAGATAGTCTTTCTGCCACCAAAACATAGATTATGCATTCCTTGGAGGAAAGGGTAAAAATCTTACACTTTTTTTGTGGCCACGTAAAAGCATTTATTGAGATTCTGCCATGTATGTGCCCCTCCTTTAACAACTTGTATTGGAAAGATGAAAAAAATACTACCCTTGCTCCCCTTCTGGAGTTTTGCTTATAGTAGTATACACTTTGTAAATATTGATTCACAGTGGATGACTGATTGCTATTCCCTACGTATACCCTACCGAGGTTATTGAAATTCTCACCAGCCTTCCATTAAAGCTGTGACAACTAATATTCAGATGCTGGCAGTTGGAGTATTCATTCTTTAATTCACTTACTCAGTCACTCAGCAAATCTCTGTTGAATACCTATTATGTTCCAGGCACGGATTTGGACCTAGGTTTAAATGAGTGGACACAATTTTAATATTAATATATCATATATGAGTATATGATATATTAAGCCATGATCTGTTTAAAAAAATAACGGTGCTGGGGTGCCTGGGTGGCTCTACTGGTTAAGCATCTACCTTTTGCTCAGGTCATGATCTCCGTGTCCTGGGATTGAGCCCCACATTGAGCTCTGCTCAGTGGGGAGCCTGCTTCTCTCTCAACCTGTTCCCCTGCTCTCTCTCTCAAATAAATAACATTTAAAAAAATTAATGGTTCAAGAAGAGTAACAAGCTTATCATTTAGAAATCATTGGTGGAATTATTGACAGTTAAAAAGGTTCATGAGAAAGGGATAGTAGTATGAGTGTCTCAACTAATGTATTGGCCAGTTAGGGGAAAAATGTAAAGCAAATGCCATTAATATGTTGTCTTAAAAATTATGTTTATAAAAAATGTATTTGGGGAGCTGATAGCTCAGAAGTTTGGCAATGAAAGACCAAACATTTTAAATCCATGTAATTGGTTGAAATCCAGCCAAAACTGATAACAAATGCAACTCTTCCCCATCTGCTGGTTTATGTTAATGAGTTGGTGATCTCATTTAGTTTGCTAGGAGACAGGTGTCTATATTACTAAAGCAGCAACTCACTTGGCACCTAGCCCTAGTCTCAGGCAAAGTCTTGAATTTAACTGTGGGGTAGGACTGAGCTTACAATATGGTCCTAAGAATCCCAGGATAAGAGAGTACAGCTAGAATTGGAAAATCACTGTAAGTCTGTATCCAGTCTGTCTGAGGAGTGAATCAACATGGCAGGTCAGATTCTAGTCTGCCATGTGTACATTCTCTACCTGATTCCTGCAGAGTTGAAGATCTGCCAAGCAGAGAGCTCTGGTAGAAATTTTTGCTAGATTCTATCAAACCCAAATACCAATACCAAGCCTGACTGGATTATGCCTTATTTCCTTCTGGAATTTTCATGATTTTCCAGAAAACAAGAGAATGCAAGTTTTTTGTTTTTTGTTTTTTAAAAACACTTGTAGGGATAAAATATCACTGATAGAGTATCACTGGTAGGAAAAACCCTAACCTTTAATATACACCTGTTATTGAAAAAGAGAGAAGTGGAGAAGAGTGTAGACTATGAAATTAAGGAAGAGCTTTGGTTCAAATCCTCTCATGGTCACTTATTTTTGTAACCCTAGGGAAGTTACTTAGCCTTTGTTGTTCTCATTTCTTCTAACCATAAAATGGAAATAGTAGAATTACCAAATTCCTAGAAAATTGTTATGAGGTTGAGTTAATGTGTGTAATATACTTAGAACAATACCTGGCCTGTATAGTAAGTGTTTTGCACAAGGTATCCCATCGTACTGTGTGCCAAGAACTGTGCTAATTCAGTGGGGGGAAAATCCTCACATTATTGAATCATGACATCAGGTATTATGTGCTGCCACATACAGCAGATAAGGGCACTAAATTTCAGAATGGTGAATGGTAGGGAGGAGTTAAGATGGCTTATCGAGTCTTTCTAATGTCAAACCAAGATCTTTCTACTGTAGTTAGTTGCTTGAGATCGCACAGCAAGTAAGAGGGGAACGGGTATTGTAATCCAAGATTCCTGGTTCTCAGTTATTGAATATACTTTTCATGCATTAGGTGAACCATAATTAGAGAAATAAAGTAAAGTCCAATTTCTTATTTTGCTAGTACAAGGGGAAAATATATACACTTTAGTAAGGAATGTCTAATTTTATGATTTTTAAAAAGATTTATTTGAGAGAGAAAGCAGAGCAAGAGAGAGAGACAGAGAGCATGCACAAGTGGGGGGGAGGATGCAAAAGAGGGCAGAGGAAGAGGGAAAAGCAGGTTCCTCACTGAGCGGGGCTGGATCTCAGGACCCCTGGCATCATCACCAGCCTAAGCCCAATCATCAAATTAGGGGCACCGGGATGGCTCAGGCTTAACTGACTGAGCCATCCCAGTGCCCCTAATTTTATGATTTTTTTTAGAAATAATGATTAATGGTCAGGGAAACTTAATTTAAAAAAAATATTAATTGCTACTACATAGCAAGTATTGTGTTTAATTCGGGGGTCATAGAGGTAAACAGTACAGGTAAGATGATTCCTGGAAAATGCCTAATAAATTCCAATTACTCAGATTAATTTTTTCTTTCATCACATTCTTTCATCACATTCTTTCAAACCTGGTTTTGATTCTGTAGCCTTTTACTTTCAAACAAAAAAAAATTATACTTGCCTGTAAGAATTTGGTAGCAACTATAACCATGAGCTATAAAAAATTATCATAAAAGGAAGAGATTTTTAAAATTATTTTTCTGTTGGATTTGGCTCATTAAGATCTGTACATGTTCGTGATCCACTCGAGTGAGTGGACTGCGTGGTGGTGCTATGATGGCATCTCCATGACTTTAAGAGCTTCCAGAAGAGGTAGACCATAATGAAGGCATTCATTAGAGGTCTATGAACCAGGGAGGTGGCGCACATGAAAGTTCCCACATCATCATTCATACTGATCTGATTAACTCCCCCAGTTTCATTTCCAGAGTGCAGGGATCAGGAATTTTGGCAACCATCTGGGTAACAGAAGTCCCTCCCCAAGGATCTTGTAAATTTCTGTCCATATGTTCCCTGTAAAACTGCATTGCCAGCGGCTTTCTTCCCACAGCTCATGTCTACAAAGATGACCAGCCAACCAGATCCTGTGACAGGGCCCTTCAGCCTTTCAGAAATATGCCAATGTTTTCATTCCTCACTTGGACGTATACATGATTTTTATTGACAATGGGAGCACTGAGAATAGTAACAAATACATTAGACGCGGGAAGACATTTTCAGACAGTAAACTTAAAATATATAGAGCCATTATAAAAGGAACTTTGTATATAAGATGCACCAAAATATAGTGTCCCTTCTTAAAGTACAACACCTGAGAAGCAACCTTTAGGAACATGAAGTCTGATAGAATTCTCTCCCGCTGGGGGAAACTCCCGAGAGAGAGATACAACATTGATTTATTTGGATTATCCTACAAATGCCATTTTTAACAACTTCAAACTAAGGCTTGATTCATAGAATTATGATTATTAAAATGATAGCAATCTTGGGCAGGGTTTCTCTTATCTGATTTCCCTAAATCCCAAGACAGCCCTTGGTAGAAATGTCTTATACTTATCAGCAGCTTTCATCAACTGTAATAATAATAAATGAGACTTTCCCTCTTCTGAATAACTCAAAGGAGCATGTGCTTAGAGATTCTACGTGCTCCCCTTTTCTCTTGTTTTCAGGCTGAGCTAGAATATTTATCTCCCTGTACTCATCAGAAGATACCTATTTATAGGATGTTTGATCATGGCAATAAACATTGAATATTTAGCTCATTTTTGAGAGCTGAAGGAAAAGATACAGACTTCTCTGTAATACTATTCCTATTCTTCTTAAGATTTCATTTATAGCCCTGCTATTGAAAGGAGAACCACACAAATATCAGTTTTATCAGGGGTAGAGCTGTTAAAATCTGCTTCCTGTTCTTAGACAGCCAAAACCCATGTGTAACAGGTGAGAATGGGCAAAACTTGACCTTCCAATGTCTTGATCCCTGATGAGAAAACATGTCAGAAAAACTAGATTGTGTCTGCGGAAGCTCAACCTGTCCCAAACTATTGACATTCCCAGCCAGATAGTATCTAAAACTACTCTGAGGAATGCATAGATACAAGATTGTGTGATTTTTCTCCCTGGGGCCCTAGGCCCAAACACACCCTTGTGGGGGTGAGGGTATGCTTAAGAAGAAATAATTGTTTCCATTGAAAACCGACCCATAGAGATGTGGGTCAGAGGCAGGACATAAACGCTCAACTTTAGAAACTCACGAGTTACGATCTTCTCTACTTTGTGGGGTTATGGGTTATTTTGGTCCACCCTCAGTGCCCAGGGATAAACAGAGTGATTCCAATGATGGGTGTAAACCACCTCTTGATAAGTAGGCGTGTTGGAATAAAACAAGACTGTGGCTGGGTAAGGGATCCTGAAGTTCTGTTTGAGGCTTTGTACAAACTGTGCACAAACTCTGTCAATCAAACTCCACTTAATTAATTTATCAGGTTTACCAGTGCTCTGCTATAAAGAATAGTCACTGACACCCACAGGGTGAGCAACCAACGTGGTTTGCCCAAACCTATCCTGGTTTTAGCGCCGAAAGTCCTGAATCCCAAGAAACCACTGGTGATAGGAAAACCCAGATAGTCGGTCACCTTAATCATTACACATTCATTGAATTTGGATATCTAAAAGAAACTCTGTAGTGACTCATGCAATTTTGTTCCCACCAGTTGAATTGAATGTTTACCAAGAATCTGTTATGCCATTTGTTCCCAAACCTGTTTAAGTTATTTACTTGTTGTTATAATTACTTAATTTAATTAAATATTATATAAATTGATGAAATATCTGTGTGAAAATAAAGTGTTGTGTTGCTATGGCAACTAATTTGAATGTTTTAGAAAGACCCAATAAAGAAAAGTTGCTAAAGAAATTTTATTACATGATAATGTTGACAAGACAACCATAAATGATTCAGAAAAAGATATATATCACAAATACCTCTAAGTTCTCATTCCTTGTTATAGAAATTGAAAATGGAAATATAGATAATCCATTATGAGTGTGGTTTATGTAAGAAAGATGACAGGGAATGCTGAACAGATGATCCGTGCATAAAGAAAAGACCTTGGCCTTACACCAAAAGATTGTATTGCATTTTCTATGTTCCAGACTAAACATCAAATGTGTCAGGCATGTATAATTCAATAATTATTCCCCATGATCATGAGTTGTGCTTTTCTTTGTGCCCAAACTTTCAGTAAGATCCTATGAACTTATTCTCCATCAGTCACTCTATGTTGATGCCTGGTATTGTGTAACAGAGTGGAACAGAGACACACGAACACAAGTTGTAATTTTTGTCTGCCAAGGACCAGGTCTGTTTTATTCCCCATTGCCAGGAACCTTGATTGCTACCAGCAAAATACTAAGAGCTCCCTGTATGAGGAATGTTTGATAAATGAACAATCAGTAAACGAATGAATGAATGGACATCTTTTAAGAACCGTATAGTTGACCTGGGAGAATTAAATGTTAAATTATTAAAAATTAAAATATTTATTATTTATTTAATCTTTTTTTCCTTAAAAAAGAATAGGCAGGCATCTGATTATGGTACTTTTCTAAGTACTAGAAAGATCATAAAGATGGATAAGTTACATAATATAAAAAAGTATAAGCACGCACATATTCAAAATTTAATAATGGGTTCAGCATTGGCATAAACCAATCAGAGCATAGACTGGACAGTCAGAAAGGATATCATCATCATCCAGGTAGTGGTACATACGAACTGAGGAATTGGACCTGAATTTAAGGAAGAAAGTAATCAGTGCTGATCTGGCCTTGGAATTCAGTCATTGTGAGTACAGACAGGATTTGGAGTCAAACAGACCTGATTTAAAATCAGATTCTCACACTTAGAACTGTTGGCACATGTGTAATTTATTTAACTGCTCTCAGCTTCAGTTTTCTGGTCTGTACAATGGGCATAATGATGCTTAAGTAGTTACAAGGATCAACTGCAGTAACGTATTAACATATGCACAGTTGTTATAATTATACTTATGCACAGTTTCTGCCCATGGCAAGCACTTTGCAGCTGTAAGCTATTATGAAGAGAAATAGGCTGTAAAAATTTGGGAAGATTTAAAGACGAAACTTGTGTTTGAGCTTCTAAAATGATGGTGAGTTTGGATATGGGCAGGAAGGGTTGTAGGGAGGACAGAGAATACAAAAGAAAGCGTTTTCAGGCCCAAGAACAGCAGGAGCAGTATAGATCCAGGGAATGCTGGTAAATGGACAAGAAGAACAAAAAGGTTGGAGCATCAGAAAAAAAAAGGGGGAGTGGCTACCTAACTTGGAGCACACTGGAATTGCTTTAGAAGTTTGGGGAACAAAACACTCACTGGAGCCTGGAATATTTAGCCAGTCTGTTGCAGAGGGTAAACTAAAGAGAAAGGCAGTCTGTCCCTTGCAAAACTAAGAGCCCTTTGAAAACTGCTTATGCAGGGACGCCTGGGTGGCTCAGTTGGTTAAGCAGCTGCCTTCGGCTCAGGTCATGATCCCAGCGTCCTGGGATTGAGTCCCACATTGGGCTCCTTGCTCATCAGGGAGCCTGCTTCTCCCTCTGCCTCTGCCTGACATTCTGTCTGCCTGTGCTCGCTCTCTCTCTCTGACAAATAAATAAATAAAATCTTAAAAAAAAAAAAAAGAAAACTGCTTATGCAACCATGAGATGAGTGGAAAAAAAGAGAACAGCCACAGATCCAACCTCACACCTTTCTACTTGCAGGAGCGTTAGTGAACCGTCTGTAAGTGCCTACATTATGATTTTGGCAATAGAAAATTTCCTCATCTCTTCTTTTGATTCTGGTATAGAGATTGCAGTACTTAAGTCATTTGATTTGAAATGGTCTTTCTTCCTCATGTGATGTGCTTTCAGCCACCTCATTAATTTTGATTTTATGGTCAATAAAATTTCTGTTATTTCTGCAAATTTCATATCTAGTTAATCTCTAGGATTTCTTGCCTTTTTATCTTGTTTTCACAAGTACCAATCCTTGTCTCAGTGTTCGCGCATTTCCTCCTTCAACTGGAGTCTTATTCTTCCTGAAGAAGATCTTTCCTGCCCTTGCCAACCTATGTATTTTCCATGTTCTGATCATTAACCTTTATATCACATACAATAATTCTTAGATTTTAGGTGAATAAATGTATCATGCACCTTTCTATTCCACTAAATCACAATCCCCCTCCCCCCGGCACCCCTGCCACCATGCTATTTATTCTACAGATATAAGCTGAGTATGTCCTTTGTACATGACACTCACTGGGGATATGGATAGAACAGTAAACAGCCACACTCCCTGCTATCATAGACCTTAGGTGTAATATGAAAGATGACAGAGATGAGATGTAACTAAATGAAATGATTTCTAATAATGATAAGTCCTCAAAGAAATTAACCAGCTGATGTGTTGGCAGGAGATTGCTAGGAAGAAGCAGGGCATATGAGAGAATTCAGGAAAATCTTTTTGTTGAGATTATGTTTGGAACGAGACGGGAATCACAAGAGTAGACACCACAGTGATCTAGGAACAGATTCTTTGGACTGAAAGAGCAAGTACAAAAAACCCTGAGGCAAGGCCAGGTTGACCTCTTCGAGAAACACAAAATGGTACATAACGCTGGAACCTAGTAAGCAAGCAGGTAGTGATGCAGAAACAGAAGGGAGCTAGACCATGTAGGTCCAGGCGATGTAGACAGAGTTTGGATTTTACCGTAAGTGCAATGGAAACTTTCAAGTAGAAATCAGACTTGAATTTTTTTAAAGATTACATTAGCAAAAAAAAAAAAAAAAAAAAAAATCCTATTAGCTATTGGATGACTAATTGTTTGGAACAGGGGCAAAAAATAAGCTTGTGAAGATGTCACTGCTGATGTCCAGCTGAGAATTGATTTTTACCTTGCTCTAGGATCACAGCAATTGTGTCAGAGAGAAGTATGTGGATTTGCAACACCTGTTGAAGGTAATACAGGTGGCCATGACAGGATTTGCTAATGAAACGAATGTCAGAGAAAGAAGAGACAAATGAAGAACTAGTCCTCCGGGTGGGTCAGTGGGTTAAGCTGCTGCCTTCAGCTCAGATCATGATCTCAGCGTTCTGGGATCAAGTCCCACATCTGGCTCTCTGCTCAGCAAGGGAGCCTATTTCCCTCTCTCTGCCTGCCTCTCTGTCTACTTGTGATCTCTTTCTCTGTCAAATAAATGAAATCTTCAAAAAAAAGAAAAGAATGAGTCCTTTTTTGTGCCAAGCATTTGAGTGGGTGATGCCATTGCTGAAAAGCCAGAAATTTCTTTTAAATTTTAATTTATCAATGGGTTCTCATTTAAGAAAATGTTCTTCTCGTTGAAACTAATGATAGATCTTGGGGCACCTGGGTGGCTCAGTGGGTTAAAGCCTCTGCCTTCAGCTCAGGTCATGATCTCAGGGTCCTGGGATTGAGCCCCACATCGGGCTCTTTGCTCAGCAGGGCACCTGCTTCCCCCTCTCTCTCTGCCTGCCTCTCTGCCTACTTGTGATCTCTCTCTGTCAAGTAAATAAATAAAATCTTAAAAAAAAAAGAAATTAATGATAGCTCTTTTTATTGTTTTTATTTATTTATTTGACAGAGAAAAAGGGACAGCGACAAAGGGAACACAAGCCAGGGGACCTGAATCAAATGCAGATGCTTAAGGACTGAGCCACCGAGGCGCCCTGATGATGATAGTCCTTTTAAAAAGGTAATGTGTTAAACAACTTTCCAAGTTATGTTGATGGCTATACAATATCTCCCCAACTTTCTTTTTTAAAAAATTCCTGTAATATATGTCAGAAGGTAGCAAACTTTTTTTTGCAAAGGACCAATTAGTAAATAATTTAGTCCTTGTGGGCCACACTGTCTTCAGCCATAGGCATTTCACAGGTGAATGAGTGTGGCCATGTTCCAATATGGATTTAGATTTATTACAAAAAAAACAGCTGTGGACTGTAGTTTGCCTACACCTCTTGTATATGGTCATAGGAGGATAATTCTTACTACTCTTCAAAAATATATTCAACTTAGGAATGGAGGCTTCAGAAGAATACAAAACCAGACTTATTTTTTCTTAAGTGCCATTTCATTTGTTGAGAATTCCAGTAAGTGTTTATGTTCAAATACTCATCCCGAAATGTGCAGGGTATAGAAACTGGAAATCTGATACGAGCATTTCGATGACAGGCTCTCTCTGTTTTCAAACCTCAATAGAAAAATGGGGGTTAAAAGGCCTTTTAATTGAGGCCTTAAATTGAGTGGCAGAGGTGGAATATTTATTGTTATTTTTAATTCAGTTCAATTATTCCAAGTGGCTTCTCATTCTTCTAATTTATTTTTTAAAGTATTCGTCCTTGAAAGGTGTCATCTGAATTCAACAATCAGTTCCCCTTTGTAGGGGTCAGAGATAGTTACTGTCTGTATCTCATAGAAAAATTAAGCCCCTATGTTCTAAAGTTTATTAATATTTACTCCAAATTGTGATGTATTGAAGTTACAGCTTTTATCTCGCCTCTGAGGTCCTGATAACAAAAAAGACAGGAAGATCAATAGCCACATGATGGGTAACTAATTGCTTTTGCTTCAACCTGCAACCTTCTATCCCTCTCGAGCTCATTGCAAAGTCCATTTGACAATCTCGGATATTGTTTTCAACCTTGGCTCTCAACGGTCTGTATTCCAAACTGAGTCAGAAAAATACGTGAAAACCTTTTCAATTGACAGTGCGTTACACATATATACTCCTCAGTACTATCCATACAAAAATTTATTAGAGACAATTGACAAGATGATTATCAAGAAATGGAAGTTCTCTTTGCTGAGAGTGATTATCTACTAAGTGGTATTTAATTATTTTTTGGTTATATTTGTAATGGTTTCAGTCACTATTGCAAAGTCAAGCTTCTCATTCAAAAATCATTTATTTAGTGCTTATCTAGTACCACTGTTTTTAGCTAACACATTTTCATCAATAACTGGAAGCCATATTCTCATCTAAAGGCTTAACAAAATTAACTTCTTGGATCTTTACAGCTCCACAAGGTAGGTTCTTCTATTTTCTAAATTGAGACACAGAAGTGTCTCTAGCTTTATAGTAAAAGAAATAATAATAAAAATTAAAAATCTGGATTTCCTGCTTGTCATTTTTTTTTTTAAGATCTTATTTATTTATTTGACAGAGAGTGAGAGATCACAAGTAGGCAGAGAGGCAGGCAGAGAGAGAGAGAGAGGAGGAAGCAGGCTCCCCGCTGAGCAGAGAGCCAGATGCTGGCTCAGTCCCAGGACCCTGGGATCATGACCTGAGCCGCAGGCAGAGGCTTTAACCCACTGAGCCACCCAGGCGCCCCCTGCTTGTCAAATTTGTGACCTTGGGCAAATTCATTAATTTCTTTGTGCCTCTGTGTTCTTATCAATAGTTTGGGAATAATGATAATGCCTTCCTTATTGGGTTATAAAGTAAGTTAATATTTTAAGGCACGTAGGAGCATTCCTGGCATATGTTAAGGATTTTTAACCAATAAGATAAAGCTAACTTGTCCAAAGTCGCAAAGCTAGTAACGGCAGGGCCCTTATTTACAAGATGCTACAGAGAATACAGAGATAAATCAACAAATTGGAAGATCTGGCATGTATATATCCTGATGGATTAGAACATTTTAACGGCATTCTGTCTGTTTTTTCCTTTTAGCATCATATTCTTATTTTACTGAGTAGGAAATAAATCTCCACCCGTGCAAAGCGAGAGAGAAATTGTGCCTTTGCCTATCAGTTTGTATCTACTGGTAGGAAATACTCACCTTTGAGGCAAACAAACGGAATACAGCAGACCTCCTTATCTAAGGTTTCACTTTCTGCAGATTCAGTTACTCTGAGTCACCCAGGGTCTGGAAGCAGGTAATCCTTCTGATGTATGTCAGAAGGTCAGTGGTAGCCTAACGCCACATTGCAACACCAACATCATTCACCTCACTTCATCTTCTCCCACAGGCGTTTTACCATCTTGCATCATCACAAGAAGGGTGAGAACAGCATAGTAAGAGATTTTTGAGAGAGAGATTGCATTCCCGTAACTTTTATTACGGTGTGCTAAAACTGTTCAATTTTATTACTAGTTATTGTTGTTAATCTCTAACTGTGGCTAATTTATTAATAAAAGTTTATCATGGGTATGAATGTATAGGGAAAAAAACATAGTGTCTATAGAGTTTGCTACTATTTTTGGTTTCAGGCATCCGCTGGGTGTTTTGGAAGGTATCCCCAGTGGATAAGGGGGGCTACCGTCTATGACTTCATTCTTGTTTATGTTGTTTTAAGTGTTTGCACTGATGCACAGCTACAGTGACACCTTCCTGTTGAGAATTTGCTGGGTGGAACAATTGTAGGGAGTAGTTTTTCCAATAAATCAAATACTTATCATTTTTCTGTTAAAACACTGATTATATTTTTTGTTATTAACTTTTAAAATTTCTTACCTGGGGCGCTTGGGTGGCTCAATGGGTTAAATAAAATGGGTTAAATAAAATCTTTAAAAAATAGATACTTTAAAATTTCTTACCAAACATTGAGCATTAACAGTATAGTTATTCATAATTAAGAGTTTTTTTTTAAATTTTATTTATTTATTTGACAGAGATCACAAGTAGGCAGAGAGACAGGCAGAGAGAGAGGAAAGGAAGCAGGCTCCTGGCCAAGCAGAGAGCCCGATGCGGGGCTCGATCCCAGGACCCTGGGATCATGACCTGAGCCAAAGGCAGAGGCTTTAACCTACTGAGCCACCCAGGTGCCCCCATAATTAAGAGCTTTTGAAGGTCATTTCCATTTCTGCAATTATAGGTGTATTTCTTCCTGACCCACATCCTCCAATACTGTGCATTTTGATGAGTGATTAATTTTAAAGATGACTGAGATAACTTTTGCAAGACTGTACGTTCATTCTTTTCCACTCATCTTGCTCAGTGGCTGCCTTCAATTTTGATCAGAGATAACCTTCTCACTTTTTCTTCTTAACTAGCAGTGTTTCAATATTTCATCATCTTAGTTTAAACACTTGATTTATTCACTCTCAATGTGAGCCCAAAGTTATTTCTTAGCTAGATGAGAAATTTTAAAAAGAGATAAAAGAAAAGCTTGCAAAATATTCAGGTTTCTTTCCTCTTCCTCTTGATATATTACTTGTATTGAGAGAGAAACCCAGCCAATCTGATGAATGAAGCAAGAAGTGTTGAGTTCGCATCTATTTTAGGAACGAGTCTTCTTTGGTTGATTAGCCTTCTATGCCCAGGCTGCAGTGCTGTGCTGCTTGAGAATGTTTCTTTATCAAAGTACGAACACAGAAAACGAACTAAAAGCCTCTTAAAGACTTCTCACTTATGTCCATAAAAATCCCGTCCTCAAATGTGGACAGATTGATGGGGGTGGTGTTGGAAATGCAGCCAAAGAGATTTAGTTAAGTCAAGAGACACTTTCCATAGAATGACATGGCCCATATATTGAAAACCAAGTATTTGACATAGCCATTGCCTTAGAATCATTCCCTTGGTGTTGCAAGTCCTTTAAAAGCTTTCCCGAATAAAGCCGATTTGCTTTCTTGGAGTCTTGTACTTTTAATGGGCTTCATGCTGTTACGAATACTCAGACAGGACTTCCCTTTCAATTCCCTGAAAGGTTAGATTGAGACAATTAAATCCCCTTTGTGAACCTTTTGGAAGTAATCTTGAACTAAGGCAGTAGGGAAATAATTGCTATAGAGTGTGGTCTATAGCACTTTCTAAGTGTGGTCTCCTAACCAGAAGCATTAGGATCACCTGCTAGTTGTTAGAAATAAGAATTTTGCAGCCTGACCCCAACCGTACTAAATCTGAACGGCATGGAGATGGGACCCACCAACCAGATGCCCTGGGTTTATAGAGGACACTTAAGAAAGAAACACATGCTCTTTTATGAAGTCTGTGAAAATACCATCATCTGTGGTTCTGGTTTTTGACTCTAGCACGTTTCCAGAGTGAACCATTATTTTAATAAGTACTAATCTCTCCAAGCCAATCATCCTCTCAGCATAAATCTTGCCTGGCATTGTCATACTTTATTTTCTAATGTGATATGACCACTACTTATGTACCTACCAGATTATACCAGTGATTGTCTCTCTCACTTCCATCAACCTATAACCCCTGTTTCATATCTCCTTACAACATTCATAAATACCCTCAATGCTTCATTCATTCATTCTTTTTTTTTTTTTTAAAGATTTTATTTATTTATTTATTTTATCTGGCGAGGGGACGAATGAGCAGAGGGAGGGGCAGAGGCAAAGAGAGAGACAGAATCCCAAGTAGACTCCATATGAGCTCAGAGCCTGACACGGGGCTCAGTCTCATGACCCTGAGATCATGACCTGAGCTGAAATCAAGAGTCAGATGCTTATCCTACTGAGCCATCCAGGCGCCCCAGTATTTCATTCTTTCCAGTGTTTTGTCGTAAATTCCCTTTCTCCCATTAGGTAGAGAGTTTATGGATTGTTGGTGTGTTCAGTCCAGAAACACGATTCCTCTTGTGTGTTCAAGTTGAGTGGCTGGGATATATTTTCTTCCCATCTCTGCTCTTCAGAGCAAGTGCATTAAGCCCTCTGGACTTCAGTTTTATTACCTTTAAAGCGGAGCTGCTAATTTCTGTTGTTTAACACTTGCATATTGCTTATTATGTCATACACAAATATGCCTTTATATGAACTAATCAACAAATTCTCACCACTGATAGATAGGCATCATTTTTATAACCATTTTGCTGATGAGAAAACGAAGGCAGAGAAGCATTAACTCACCCAAGGTCCTGGGACTGTATGTGATGAAACTGATAGCCCAGTAATCTGGGGCCCAGTATGAGGTACTGAACCCCATGCCCATTGCTCTGTAATCTGATGCTCTAGGTGTTGCATATACTTAGACAGGGTCTGACATGATCACCTTTGATACAGAGTTGCTACTTTCAGCCACTTGAAAGTTCTGTGGAAGGAGAAAGACATGGAAATGAAATCAGTAAAAGGTTATGGGTGTATATTAGTTTCCCATCGCTAATATAACAAAGTATCAAGCACTTACTGGCTTAAAATAACACAAATTTATCATCTTGCCATTTTTTGAAGTCAGAAATCTGAAACATATGTCAGTAGTTTAAATGCAATATTTTAACAGGGCTACATTCCTTCTGGAAGCTCGAGGAGAAAAACTGTTTCTCTGCCTTTTCCCATTTCTAGATGCTACCTGCTTTCCTCGTCCTTTGCTTCCCCCCGCCACCCATCCCCAAAGCCAGAGATGACATCTCTTCAGCCTCTTCTTTCATTGTCACACCTTCTCTAGCTCCAACACTCCTCCTCCCTCTTCCACTTCTAAGGACACTCACGGCTACCTTGGATAATCCAGGATAATTTCCCCATTTTAAGATTTGCAACTTAATCGTATTTGCAAAGATCCTTCAGCAATGCAAGATAACACATTCTCAGGTCCTGGGGATCAGGATGTAAACATCTTTGGGGAGCCGTTATGATGCCTGCCACAATGCATTTTACAGAAGTATGCTCACATATGCGCGCATATGCGTGCACACACACGTACACACAAGTTACAAAGGAGAGGGTAAAGGAAGTCACGGAAACTTTTTGAAGCAATTATGCTTGAATGTAAAGGAATGCTTAATTATGAATAGTTTTTTCATTAGTCAGTCGAGAAGGAAGGGAAGGCATTTCCAAGAACCTTCCAATCCTGACAGTCATGGCACAGTCAGGTTATAGGTGTAGTTCTCGTGATTAGAGGATTGTGTTCCAGGGGTAGCAGTGTGTGGAGTTGAAGCCAAAATGGTAAGTAGAAGTCAGATAATTGATGTCATTGAATGACAAGCTAAGTAAGGCATTTGGCTTTTATTGGCTGACAGTGGGCGTCTTTTTCCTGTGAGACCCAGTAAGGTACACATGGTAAATACTCAGTAAATACCATTGATTCACAAACTATGCAATTGAATAAATGCAGAGGTTATTACAAAGTTTGGTCAGGAAAAATAAACGTACTGATAACTCCTTCTGTCTTCTGAAAGCAGCATCTGATCTGAGCATTTCGTTGATCTCTCTTACGTCCCACTGGGAAGTAGAAGAGCGCTATTTGCCCACGAGCTGCCACAGGCAGCCTTCATTACACACTGTGGTTAGGAAACCACTTTGATTTAGAGGAGTGCTTGCTGTCCCAGGCCAAAAATGGGCTGTCTGTGGGTGGGGTACAATAGTCAGTTTGGGGTGCAATGTAGATGATGCACATTTTACCCCATAGCTTCATTCACATTCCCAGAGTAATGTAAGTTAACCTCCTATCCAAAAGTAAGTGGGACTCTGGGAGTCTAAGAAGAAGGTGTTCACCAACCCAGTGGGGTATGTTCTCAGGGCTCACTCAGTATTAAAATCACATTCTATCACCTCTCCTTGTTGATATGCTTGTCCGAGTGCAAGCTGTGCCCTATAGCCACCGAAGTAATAAGCAAAATCATTGCTTTTATAGCTTCTTCCTACAACAGTCTCCAAATTCTGCACTTGTCTCATCACTGCAGCTTGAAGCCTCCGGAGAGAGATGGACAGGCCTTATCAATCATGCCCCAAAGAAAGGGAAGAGGACACATGAGGCAGAGCTGTGACTTCTCCAGGAATTCCCTCCTACCTCTCAGTTCATTGCGTTTGCTTTCTCCACTCAGGAATGTCCCAGCACATCAGCATTCTTGTATTTTGTCTCTTGTCCATAATTCTTCCCCTTGGTAGAATCCAGGAGTAAAGTGGAATTTCTAAAGTTGGACCATCCTACTTTCAGGTTTCTGCCTTAGTCTCTGTAAGTAAAGCAGATAAAGGGGCTCCCCTTTTCAAAGAAAATAGCCATTCTTTATTCATTTCTTTATTCACTGGCAACATATTAGCTGAGTTCCTACTATATAGCTGGCACTTTGCAAGGTACCATTAATATTGCAAGGCCCAAGATAGAAGTGCTATGCCTGCTTTCACAGAATATGTCCAGTTAATGCGAAAGATAGATCTCAGCAAAATAAATAAAATAGTGACTGCTCATCGAGTGCTAACTCCAAGGCCGGCCCCCAGAATGCTTTACTCTCTGTAGATCCTTACAGCTCATTGAAATATAGACAGTACTGTCTTATTTCAGCCAAACTGCCAAAAGTCATAGAGTTCCTAAGTGCTGGAGCCTCAGTCCTGCTTCTGTGGCTTACCCTCTTACGGTCAATGCTCAGAAGAAAAGCACCAGGGCCCCGGGAGCCTGCCATCAATTAAGATTGGATACTTCCCCAGAAAACCACAAACCCACAGCCAAAATCATGGCAACGGATTCCACAGCCAGGCTGCATGTTGCTGTTGCATCTCATTACCACGGTAATGAGATGCATTTCTCACTAACCTCTCCCTAGACCTCCCGAGATCTCCCATCCCCAGGGGAGCTCCTTGAAGATCATTTATGAAAATCAGCAGTAAGCACCAGTGGCCTTTCGAAACCTCTCAGTGAGTGCTTAATGCAGTAATTGTTTACTCTGATTTGTAATGAGAGAGAATAACGTGGTGATGTTAGTGACTGATTAATTTTCCCTTATGTATGCTGGAGCAGAAGGCACCTTGAAGAGCAAGGCTCATCCTGTCCCCCTGTGGATTACCGCGTCTTGATTCACACAGCCAAACCCTACCCCACCGGCACACCTCGAAACACAGCTCGCCTTGGATTTGCATAAATGTGGAATTGCTAAGCTACATTATTGCCACACGTAGGACCTGTTATCACTTTCTTACCCCTGGAATGGGTGAAAATGTTGCCACAGAACCACAAATAGAAAGGAGGTAGTCCGTGGGTTGCTCGTTCATTCTGAGGAGGTACTGTTTTATTTCTCCTCTTTACAACAGACACACAGAAAGCAGCTAGAACTGACAGGGCTCCGAGTGGCCATTTTGGAATTGCTAAGAAAGAATCTAAACACTGAACGGACACAGCAGCTCATTGAATAAATAAGACAACGGTGCATCTGTGAAATAAAGCAAGTGAGTTTGGGTAAAGAGGAATTTCTCAGATGTGTGTGTGTGTCTTCATACTTGGAAACGGCTTGTTTACACCGATTGGGCCTTTGTTACAGAGCAGCATGTGCGTTGCTGGGGAACTGAGGACTTGTAAATTGGCCCTTACCAGCTGCTTTGTCTTGTCTTCTAAATTGCTTGAAAACCTATTAAGATATATGACCCACATAAAAATAGGACCAGAGGGTTTCTGTATCATGGACCCTGGGGATCAGATTTTACTTTATCGCCCATTAATGTAGAAGGGATTTCATCAGTCGGCTTACCCTTCTCCCACCCCCAGGGGTTATAAAAATCCCAAAGATTAGCCCTTCTAGGATATTAGCTAAGATGTGAATACCCAGACAGCTGCTTGACAGACAGATATGCAGGGATTTAAGGGATAGATGAAGCATGAGGGTCATGGGGTAGAGACACACTAAGTTTGTGAAGAGTTGGTTGGCAAGAGAGGACGTCAAAATGTTGGACAATTAGCCTCATAATTAGGAAGACATGAACAGATCTTTGTTGTTGACTCCTAAGGGTTACTGACCCTTTTCTTTTCTTACAAAGAAAGAAGGGGGTCCATGTCCTCAGCGCATCCTCTCCAAGGCATCTTTGCTTCCCGTCTTGGCTTCTGTGGCCTGGATCACGCTGCTGTCACAGTACTTTCTTCTCTTTTCTTTTCTTTTATTTATTTATCTGTCAGAGAGCGTAGAGTGCGTGCACAAGCAGGGAGCGCAGAAGGCAGAGGGAGAAGACGCAGCTCCCCTCTTAGCAAGGAGGCTGAGCCTGATGTGGGACTCGATCTCAGGGTCCTGGGATCATGACCTGAGCTGAAGGCAGCCTCTTAACTGACTGAGCCGCCCAGGCACCTCTGCTGGCACAGCTTCTTCCCCAAGTTTACAACTTGTGTGTTCAGAATGAACCGCAATGCCATCATACTTCACATGAGGAAAGGAAGCTTAGTCTTGCCGTATCTATTCAGGCGAAGAAAGGAGAGGTTTGAAGCGTGAGTTGGTGTATTTAATTAACCAAACCAAATGACACAAAGTGCTATTGACTGGATTGGACCTAAAACGTGTTTCGATTGGCTTGCACTATTTTCTAAAACGATTCTGTTTCCAGTGTATATAAAGTGGGAGATTTCACCAAAAAGAACTGGTTTACTAAGCGGTCTTGAGCATAGTCTTCAGTGTTTCCTGTGATCATACACCAGCTTCATTCCTGTGTATTACTTCCTGGCACCAGTGAACATTTCAGTTTTTTATACCAGAATCTGCCAAGGGCATCATTCTAGATTTTCCTTGCTGGTCATGTCTGAAAACTGGCAATGGGTCTGTCAGTCTTCCGTTTTACTCTTACCTACCTCAGTGGGATCCCCCTCACCCTAGTCCCCAGGTTTCCTGTGCCTCAGTGTCTCAATTTCTACTGCAGTCCTGGTCTCACTTCCTTTCCCAAGAACACCGCAGCGATTTAATAAAAAGAGCTTGTGAGATGCTCTAAACTCGCAGAGACCAATGCACCACTCAGGACAAACGCATTGTGTTATTTCTGTTTGTATGGGCGATTTTCATCTTGCCTCTGAGAGCTGGTCTGGGGCTTCTTCCTGCTTTGGATGTGTTACACGCTATGGGATCCGAGAAGATGCAAAGCACCATCACTCCCTCCACCCTCTTTTTTTCCCCCATCACATGAGATTGGCAGTCCTGTCTCAGCAGCCTTGCATTTATTAGTCGGGAGACGACTGCCCTCCGTTTATCTGTGACTGGGCTTTGCTTAAAGAGGGTGGCTTCCTGCCAAAATGAGATGCATGCCTAATGAACTTGAATGCTCAGAAGTCCCGGTCTCACAGAATCCTTCCACGTTAGCCTGCAGCCACTGGAAAAATGGAGAAGATTCCAGAAGGTTAATATTGATGGAGTTACCCTCTTGAATTAATTTTCCATGCACACAACTCCACTCACAGAATTGCCAATTCTTATTTTCTAAAAACTCTGCACTAGGAATTGAAATCTGTGCTTGCTAGTCTCCCCTTTTCTAGTAGAATGATAGTTTTGGGGTTTTGGTTCTTTTTTTTTCCTTGGAAAAAAGAAAAGACAAGTATGAGTGTGTGTAGTATGTGGCAGCAGTGGGGAAGAGTGTTCTATTCACCACGTATAATCTTGAAGCAATTCTTCTTTTGTAAAGGAGGGAGATGAAGCTATTTGAGTTTCTAATCTGAAAGTGAATGCTGGGTTCAGAGTCCACAGTTGTGCCTGTTATCAAGGGAGGAAATTGGAAAAACAGAAATAATGACTGCATAGATTTCTGACTCACCCTGGCTTCCCAATCCCATGGAAGATTAGGTGGTGGGAGCAGAGTCCTAAGATTGAGTGATTTCAGGCTGTGTAATACCATGTTATGGGTTTTGTGGAAACACAAGTGATGGTTTGCAAAATACAGTGGCTGCTAAACCCAAGTGTCTGAAAGATGACAGATCGTAGCCGTCCAGTGGTGACCCTGAAGAGACAAAGCCAGAACAGCCACCGGGGCCCCATTGTTAACTCTTTGATTTACATGTGGGAGGCTTGGGCTCCTCTCATTGGCAATAAAGTCGTGATAATGTGGTCCCTGACCTCCCCGGCACACCCAAAGAGCCCGTTTTTCCCCAGTGCATTAGCCACACACCACGAGGAAAATTAGTGCACTGAAGCAAGGATTTGCCAAATGTGCTCCCTGGGGAGTAGAAAGAGTTAATGCAATTTTCCAACCTGCCTAATTTACGCCAAGAGGGTATTATGTCCTCTAAGAGAATCCCAGTCAATGTGTGCCTGCAGGGAAGGGGAGGGGGGAAGCGAAATTAGGGAAAATACATAAATGACACCCACCCCTCTCCCAGTATCACATACAATACATTTGCATATAACTTTTCTTAGCCTACAAGTGCTTTGACATTCCGACAGTCTTTCAAAATAGATTCAGGGTTTTTTTTTTTCTTTTCTATTTGCAGCTGCCTGTGGGGTGTGGAAGGAAGAGCACTGAGAAGGAGCACACGCTGGTTTCAGTCTTAACCGTGCCGCTGTCTTGCTGTCCCTGAGCCCGTCCCTTCTCAGCTTTCTCAACTGTAATATAAACAGTTTGAGTCAGATGTTTTCTAAGGGTCATTATGCTTTATGATTTAGTGGTTTAGATGTTTGCAAATATTAATGCTTAGAGCACCTCTTTATCACAACATTTTTAAAATGCACGCAGCATCTTTTCTCCTCATTACTCAAGGCACTACCTCAAACAAATTTATGCGTTCCTCCTCATAGAATACTTAAGAACCAATGAAGCTGGTGGGGCTGCCGGGTCCCTATTCCCGGCAGCCCACACAATTGCTACCACCTTTAACTGCAGCCCCGTTGGAACTCTGAGGGAGGTTTGCGGACTGTGGATCTGGCCCCTTGTGACTTTCTGTCTTTTCACCTCCCACCATATTCTGATTAGTGACTCCAGTGCCTGTCAGAAATCCTGAGAACTTAAAGATTTCCAGGCAGGCAGGTAGGATCTTTGAAGCCTGGCTATTAAAAAAAGGGTGGTGAGGTGGGGGAGTGGCTATAATTGTAGGACACAATGCCGTCTCTCAAACATGCCTCCACAAGCATTTCCAGTTTTGTGGGTGAGAGCAGGATAAACAAGGGACCAACAAAAGGAGAAAGTGATTTAGGTTTGCAAAAAATGAGTGGTACTTTCTGAACATTTTGTTCTGTGTCCAACGTCCCGTTTCCTCTAGCTGATTCTTAAACTGTACTGATATAGTAGCCACAAGCTGGATGTGGGCATTTAAATCTAAGTGAATTAAAATTATGTAAATTTAAAATCTAGGTTCTCAGTCATCCTACGCATTTCAAGTGCTCGGGAGTCACAGGTGGCTAGTGGCTACCCTATCGGACAGTACAAACAGATCAATATAATTCCCACATCACAGAAAGTTATATGCAGTTCTGAAAGAAAGTGGGTGAAGGTTTAAACCTTCAGGAGCTGTTTGTTATGTTTTGTTTTTATTATTCCCATTCAGTTGTCCCTTCAAAATATATTAGTTTAAAGGCAGTGTGCTAGAGGCCAAAAAAAAAATATCCATCTTCTGAATGTCTATTGTAGGTTAGGTTTTATGTGAAGTCCTTCCAGTACATTTCCTAGATTTATGCCTTTGAAGTAGGTACATTATATGTATTTTATAGAAGAGAAATCTGAGGTGCGGGATCACACAGTTGGTCAGTGCAGAGCTCAGATACACACACAGTCTTTCAGATTCCAAAGCCTGTGTTAATCTGAGATAAAAAATGGTTTCTGGAATATATTCTGTAAAAAGTGGAATTTCCCGACTGAATGAACAGCCCCAGTGGCATTTGTGAGAAGTGACTGAGCTTTCATTTTTTATAATTTTGGAAAAGATATTCTTTTATACCAAGAACCTAAGATTTTAATGTATGGATCACCTCAAAGTTACATTAAGACAGAGCAGGAAAAAAGGGGAAGAAGAAAAAAATAAAATAAAAAGCCAGCATACATAAGTAACTCAAACATTTGTGTTTTTTAAAGATTTTATTTTTATTTATTTATTTATTTATAAGGGCCTTATTTATTTATTTGACACACAGAGAGAAAACACAAGTGGGAGGGCAGCAGAGGGAGAAGCAGGCTCCCCGCTGAGCAAGGAGCCCAATGCGATTCCATCCCAGGACCCTGAGATCATGACCTGAGCTGAAAGCAGATGCTTAACCTACTGAGCCACCCAGGCGCCCCTAGAGATTTTATTTATTTATTTGGCAGAGAGACACAGCAAGAGAAGGAACACAAGCAGTGGAAGCGGGATAGGGAGAAGCAAGCTCTCTGCTGAAGGAAGAGCTTGATGTGGGCTTGATCCCACAACTCTGGGATCATGACCCGAGCCGAAGACAGATGTCCAAGATTGAGTTACCCAGGCATCCAAATGTTTGTATTTCAGTTGTGTGTTTATAATCGTTCTGTTTGGAGCTGCTGTAGCCCCAGTTTTG
Organism: Lontra canadensis; assembly: GCF_010015895.1. Taxonomy (NCBI): domain Eukaryota; kingdom Metazoa; phylum Chordata; class Mammalia; order Carnivora; family Mustelidae; genus Lontra; species Lontra canadensis. The sequence goes on from NW_022631028.1 coordinate 11,906,838, forward strand.
TCCCCCTGAGCAGGCAGCATCTGTCCAGGCCTTCCAGGTAGAAATAAGTGTTAGGTACTTGAGATGCAGCGTGCTCCATCCCTGTGAAGCAGTTCTGTTGAGAAGCGAGGAACTGCACTTCCGACTTTATATGTTTTATCCCTTGGCAACCCACAGCAGTGATATTACAAACACTGCGACTGTTAGGCTAATGGGAGTAAATACTGTAAAAACTGTGAAAGATGCTTGTAAAGTATTCATTCATTCACGGAAGAACCATTGCTGAGCACCCACTCTGTGCTAGGCACTGGCTATAGACCAGCTCTGACAAAAAAAAGATGCCCTGATGATATAATCCCTTCCCTTGAGGAGCTCACAATTAAGTGTGATGTGAACTATTATATCAATAACTTCAAAATAACATAACACAATTAGTAGTGTTCATAAATATTAAACCAGAATTCAAGAAAAATAACCTCATTTGTATCCGTTGCAATTGCTGTGGTGTAGACGAATACTCCTACCATGACCTGTGCTGAGTTTCCAACACGATGTCATAGACTCTGGAGTTGGGAAGAGATGGGTTATTGCAAGCAGGAGAGTTAGCCCCACTGACCATATATTGCATTGTATTATATCATGTTAATACATTATAGCATATCGTAGACCATGCCATGTTAGTATACATGTGTGCATATATAAATATATGCATATAATATTCAGAATGTAATAAATGTGAAATAATATAGAATCATCTAAGATTAATTCCATGCTAAGGTGATATAAGCTATTAGTTAAAAGTTTAGGTTTTAGGATAGGACCAATGTGACCTTAAATGTCAGCTTAACGACTTCTTAGCTGTGTGCTTTTAGTAAATTACTTCACCCTGCTCTGCCTCAGTGTTTCCATCTATTTAATGGGAGAAATGCTAGTACCTATCGCATAGGGCTGTTGTGAGCAAAAGTGTAGAAATCCTTAGCCAGTCCCTGATCTGTGGTATGTCGGCCATAAGTTTTCACTTAATGCATGAGGGAGGGAATGACGATTAGCTGCATCACTATGTCGGAAGTAAACGGCCTAAGGATCTAAAAAAGGGAGAACTTCAGATCATTGTCAATCAGCCAAGGCAGCAGAGGAAAATGAGGTGTTCGAAATGGGCCTTGAAGGCTAAGTACAATCCTGCCAGGTGCCGAAAGAAAAGCAGCTCAGCCCAGATAGAGGTGGCAAGAGCAATTCTATTTGTGGTGGTGGTGGTGGTTCTGTCAAATGGGTATTGTGCCTTGAGCTGATAGACCTTCTTCCCCCGCATACAACTAGGAGCTGCCACACATCTGCTTCTGCTCTTACTTCTGGGGCGCCGGGTTCCTCACAGCCCACGAGCCACTCAGGACGATGGCCAGAGATTGCCTGTCTTTCCTGAGGACTCTGGGAAGACTCCATGCATAGCTCGCACTGTTTTGCCCATAGCCTTTGTTTGCTGAAGCCCCAGAAACTGGCAAGGGAGATATATTAATGATGGGGTCTAGTTTCTATTGTATTTTGCAGAAATTCCATTTCAGCTGCAGAAATACCACATGCCTGCCAGTGAAACATAATGTCTTGAAGTCCCACATACTAAAGGACATCATATTTCATCTCTCCCTGCCTGTGGTTTATCCAAACAAAGGAAATGGGTTGTTACCAAGGAAAGCATAACTCAAAATTCTAATTATGACTGTGAAATCACATGTGAAATTACTTTTAATAATTAAAAATAGCTCTCACCACTCTGCCATCCCAGCTCGGTATTACGTCTGGTGCCATTTTAAGGAAAGCTAATAATCCCTAGGAAATCCCGATGACCTTAATTGTCTTCATATCCACCCTTCAGTGACCTTTATCGCTTAGATGGTTAAAATCTAAAATAAATGATACTAATATCTGATGTGCAACTGCATCATGCTCATTTATCTTATGCGTTTGTTATGTTCCCGTGACACTATTTCTCTGACGACGTGAACATGCTTTGAAGAGAATGTTTATTATGTCTATTTCTTAAATTCAGATTTTAAAGTGGAGAGAGGAAAATGTCAATGAGGAAACTGTCATCTGGGGAAGGATGTAAAACCCTGCAAGGAAAAGAAACTGAAAAGGAATGGAGGTAGAGAAAAGAGTTAGTCATTATAAACTCCACTGGCAAAAATGCAGATGTTGCATAAAAAAGCATAAGAGAGCAGCAAAAGCTGTTTTCTGAAGCAACAAATGCATGTAAATATTTGCATCTTGTGGAATAATTCCTTTTTCAAAAGATTCCAAGAGACCGTGTAGGTAACATCGTGGCCAGAATACCACTTGGCTATTTATCATAGAAGTCAGCTTTTCTATCTGTATCTCATATCTAGAAATATTCTTAGAGTCAAATTCGTATGTGGTTCTGTAGGGATTTGCACATGCAGCAGAGGCATCACAAATTTCTTGTGTTTCATACTTCAGGTAACTGGTGTCACTCTCATACCATTGTGGTCTACATTTCTGACATTTTTGCATAATGCTGCAAAAGCTGTGCTTCTCTTACATTTATTCATTTAATCAGTCATTCATTTATTCATTCAATGAGCATTTCCTGAGCATATAATATGTTCTGGGACTGCATTTGTTTTTGTTTTTGTTTGCTTTAAGCTGCTAAATTTGACAGTCATTTGGTATGCAGAAGCGGATAGATAGCTAATATCCATGCACTGCTAACTTCGAGGCCCTGTCCTTAAAAATCTCTCACGTAGCAGGCAGTCAACATTTGTTGGATATATTATCAGATGGAAGGGTAGTTGAAAAAAATTCCTCAATTGCGTTTAAGTTCATTTACAACAAAGAGTAGCTATAGTTACACTGCAAGATTAAAAACAGCCAATTATTGAAAAGTTCACTTTACAAAACGTGGCGATGGTGAAATTGGTATCACCTGTTTGAATATTCGATGCAGGCTGCACTTTCTCTTCCTAAGTCCCAAGTTTCTTTGGCAAAGTCAATGAGCTGGAGGGCCTTTGTCTCATTCTCTCTTAAAGATCGTCAACTCCTATTTGCAGGTGTTTTTGCCTTCTAATCTTTCTCTCTGTTGTTTCCCTAGCCTTTGTCACCATAACAGATGTACGTTTTGTATTCTTTCAAACCCAGCCATTTTGGTGAAGAAGGAAAAAGATTTAAATCAAATTGTGGTTCATTTGTGGGACTCTCCACAGACATTTATAACTGACAACTGAATGCATCAGTTGCTTTAAATAGCCTGACTCTATAGTCATTCAGAACATAAACAAAGGGGCTGACTGGTGAACCGCTCTCTGGAGTGGAGGAAGGTTGGAATACTTCAGAGTTCCAATTTAGAGTTTCACAGAAATCTCTGAAACATGTTTGTATTATAGATCCTGCTTCAAATTTTAGAGCAGAGGGCAACATCATTTGGCCCAAGTGGTCGAATAGGTCTTCTCTTCAATATGTTTTTCTCCTGTGAACATCCTTGTTAACATGTCAAACACTTGCTTCTGTCTCTACCAAGGGCTCATTTTCATGAGCAGTGATAAGTAGCCTCCATTTTATCTGCTTGAATTTTATGAAAGACAAAGGAAGACACGGCAAACCTTGTTTGAAATTTGTCTCATGTTAGAAGAATTTACTTCATCCTTTTTTAACCGCATGGGCCTTTAGCTGCCAATTAAAAATAGGCCCTTTGAAAAGCATAAGTTATTTTGTTTTAATGATATTTTATACTCATGATTCTCATTTTTGTGCAGATAAACTGGGTTTGTGCACCGTTGTGACATCTTGTAGTGTTAAAATCTCTGAGGAGGAAATGTTTAAGCCTTAGTAGTTTTGGACCATGAATTCACATTTTGAGAGAAAATACTTTTAGGGTTAGGAAAGCAGCAGGTGCAAAGGGAGTTATAACTGTCTCTTTTTACACTTACGGGGAAAAATAAAATTGGCAGCAAAGACTTGTTCATCTTGTGCACTTCTGTTCTTAATGATAATTATATGACCAATGACTGTTAGCATATCAAATTATATAGCATTATTGGCACCATCCCACAAATAGAAAGCTGAATGGGAGAAAGAGGCATTAGAATTATTTATCACTGATGAGAGGTAGTGATGTGAGAGGAGCATTTTGCAATACACAGTGATATTCAAGTCTTATCCAGCACAGGGTTTCTCAACTGCGGCACCATAGACATTCTGGGCCAGATGATTCTTTGTTGTGGGGACCCATCTTGCACATTGTAGGAAGTATGTGTAGCGGTATCCCTGACCTCTACCCACTAGATGCTAGTGGCAACACCCCAGTCCTGACAATCAAAACTGCTCCAGTCCTTGCCAAGTGTCCTCTGATGGGCAAAATAGCCCTTGTCCCCTGCTCTGAAAACCAGTACTTCAGAGTATAATATGAGTAAATATGCACGATATGGAGAAGCTCAAGAACTCCACTCTCTATGCCAGGAATTTCCCCATGAAAGGGCAGCCAGTAGCTTGACCAGATAGAAGCAGAGGCTCGCACAGCTGGAAGAGGCTTTGGGTGATCTGTGAGCCATTTCTTGACCTGGGCCCTGAGACTCTGGGAAGGTGTATGTTAGCTCAAAGCCACACAGCCGATTTGGGACACATCTGAAACTTAATGTTTCCCTTGTGTATGCTGTCTTTTCCCTCTATCTAAAGTTAACTCAACCTCTGTAAAGCTTGGATTTGAATCTTAATTTGGGGTTTACACCTTACTTAACTGTGTTTGCATTATCTTAACCCATGGAAGTGACCAGTGGTGCTGGAAAGAAACAATAGCACTCCTACCTTGAAGAATCGTCTGCCCTACACCAGAGTGCATAATAAGGGATCTTGATGTGGAATCTTGTATTCTCTGTGTTAGATCATTCCTGTAACTATGCTAATGACACCGGTTTAAGGACTGAAACTTTGAAGTGCAGCATGTTCAGTGTAAGCCTACAGAATCCAGCTTTATTGCCTGGGTTCAAATTTTGGCTCAATCCCTTACTATCTGTGCGCCCATGGACTGATCTGATAACTTCTTTAAGCATGAGTTTTCATAGTTGGGCAGGGGGAGATGGAGGGGATAATGGAACCTACCTCAGAGCGTTGATGTGGAGATGAACTACAGTGACGTGTGTGTAGTTGAGCACAGTTCCTAGGAGAAAGCACCGCCTCAATGTAAGTGCTGTTATGTTGCTATTGCTATTATTCATAGTACTATAGTTAAAACAGATGATTTCCAAATGGGCTGTGTGGGGAAATATATCAGTACCGTTCTTTGTAAAACGCACATCAAAAAGACTAATTAAGAAATAAAGACTTATGAGTTAACAGGAAGAGTGCTTGATCCTGGCTAGGACTGAGAAAAACATGTGGAAAAGTCGAAGATACCCCATTCTGAGAAAAGAATTTTAGGATACAAGATATATACAGGATTATCACAGTTTAAAATGGAATTTCAGAAGTTTTAATTTGATACTGAAATAAGACAAGTTAACGTACATACAAGTTAACATATATACATAGGTCTGTATGTATGAACATGACTTTCTCTTTTTCCTAATTTTATCTATTGAATGACTCCTAAATGCCAGGCATTCTCCTCTCTGTGGCTCACAGTCTTCCCAAGTTGAGTTGGTAATGAGACTCAAATACATGCAAATCTCCTGATATCTTTGCCCTCACCAATTCATCAATCGTGGGACTCTGAGCTATTAATAAAATATAATAAAGGATTCCAACATGAATTGTAGTTGGAAAAGAGGTGGGAAAATATTATATCTTCTCTGTGAATACTTTGAAATGAAAAAGTATGTTGTATATACTTCAGAATAATTTGAGAAGTTTCTTGTTACATCAGACGATTTTCGATAATTAAAAAAGACAATATTTTGGCTCCATTTCGTCTGTTGGCGCTGTGTTTGTGGGGATATCTAAGCATGTAATTTGGTTTCCTTACTTATTAGGCTTTATCTGTATCCACTGGAGAATTCTTGGCTTTTTGTGCAAAGTTTTGGTTTCTTTGTACAAAATATAGACCCAGTGGTTTCATTTTGGTTCCTCAGCAGGCCTTAAGGATACCCTAACACTTTATTATAAGCAGCTAAAATTCTCCATGGCACTCATATATACAACAATGAGCAAAGCATTATTTAATCTTATTTTTAATCTTTTAAAAAAAGGAAAACCTATATATTCACCGCGGTATTGAAATGAGCAACAAGTGAAATTCTGCTGTTCGCCAAGCAAAATGCCCTGCCGCGATGCATAATAAATAGCAAATCCTCATTGTCTGTCATCTGGTTGCTCATTGTCCTGATAACTTCTCATGTGGAAATAAATTAATCCATGCCCCCCTTTAAGGAAAGAGTAGAATGAGATAGAAAGAGCACTGGCTTGAAGTTAAAAGAGCCTGTTCTAACCCACTTAGTGGCTGTGTGAACTTGGATAAGACGGTGTTTGAGTCTATAAAATGGAGTTAAATCTCTCTGTCCTGCCTCCATCTGAGAGTCACGTTGAGAATCAGACGAGATAACGCAGGTAAACTGCTCTGTAAAATGAGACGCATGTGCAACGGTGAAGCATTACGGAGGGATGAAGACCGTGGAAGCTGTGCCTTCACCAGGGCTCAGGCGCGTCTGAGCATGAATCCTGAAGGCGGGGGTGGGGGTGGGGGGTGGTGTCGCTGTTCTCCCAGGAGTCTGTTTGTGTAAGAGACCTGGCGCCTACTTGAAGAGAAGTCATAATAAGAGGAGACTGGGGCGACCGTGGCATTCTGGAGCCAGTTAAACACGAAACAAAACAAAACATCAACCAAAAAAACTGTTTTGCTCACTTGAGAAAGCAAATGATTGTGAAACCAGCGCAGGGGCTGTCCTTGGATTTCTCTTCTGGCTCCACCTCTTTGACCGCTGGTGTAAGTCCCGTGGGAGGAGGGAAGAGGGGCTCGCAGGAAAAATTCGTAGATCCTACAGGGTATTTGGAGAAGCAGCAGCTCTTGGAGACACTTTATACAGAGTGAAACTCTCAAAGTGGGGAGAGGCATTCTTCCCACATGCAGTAACAGAACATCATTTACCTTTGACAACAGAGATGCTACAATTCATCATTGACGTGCAGTACCTGGCATTGCAGACTTTCCAAGGCCGTTACTAAAATAGCGGTGAGCATCTGTGCAAGACCTGGCAGCCACCAAACCTGTTTGATGTGGTACAGTCCCCATTTGGGGTGGGGGCTGCCTAAGTCACTTGGTTTATGTAGAAGAGCCCTGACCCAAGTTGGGAGTATCTGTGGCTGTGTCTTGGCTGTAGGAGCCTCTTCTTCCTTCTTGTGGTCTGTTACCTGGGTTTGATACCTGATTCAGTTAGGTATTAAGATTTGCTTTACATTAAAATTAAATTTGGGGCACCTGGGTGGCTCAGTGGGTGAGGCCTCTGCCTTCGGCTCAGGTCGTTATCTCAGGGTCCTGGGATGGAGCCCCCCATCCTGCTTTCTGCTTGGCGGGGAGCCTGCTTCTCCCCTCTCATTCTGCCTGCTGCTCTGCCTACTTGTGATCTCTCTCTCTCTCTCTCTGTGTATTAAATTAAAAAAAAAATTAAATTTAACCTAATGTAAAATAGTGAAGAGACAGACTGAAAGTCACCAAAACTTCCTCACCTAATTATCTGGGTTCTAGAGAAAGTCCAGAAATTTGGTCCTGAAATTCTCTGTATATGCTCCCATTCTTGACCTTACTGAAGCTGCTTTGTTTGGTGATTTCTCGTGATTCCTAAAATAGTGTTAGTACTCTTTTCATAAATCCCCTCGAAAAGAACTAATTTTCTGTTGTTTCAGACCAAAGGAAGCTTAATTAATATTGGGGAAAGAAGACTTTAAGGGTGATAGGGCTTGGACTTCAGCAAGTGAGGGGGAAAGTGAGTGTATTTTGAGTTATTTGGTTAAATATTTCGCTGGATGCTTCTTTGAAGGTATCTTTTGGCTGAGATTAATATTTAAACGGTGAACTTTGGGTAAAGCAAACTGCCTTCTCTAGTGGCTCTTGTCCAATCAATGGAAGGCCTGAATAGAACAAAGACTGACCTCCTTGAACAAAAAGGAATTCTGCTAACAGAACACCTTTAGACTCGGACTGGGTCTCTAGGTGCCAGCCTATCTCACAGACTTTGGATGTGGAACTCCGTGATCACATAAGCCAATTCCTGAAAACAAAACTGTTTTATACACATCTTGTTGGTTCTGTTTCCTTGGAAAATGCTGACTCATGTACGCACTGTTACGGAACTGGTTGGCAAGGACATCAGGACCCTCTGAATGAATAGTTCCCAATCTCACTGCTGTAAGATAGGTGAGGATCAGCTGACAACAAAGGAGTGAGAGTATTAGAGAATCAGTTGGAAATTTCATAAAACCCTCAGCCACTCTTATCTATACAGCAGACTGAGACGCGAATTCTTTATCAATGGATGTATGCCTATGTTAGTTTCCTATTTTTGCTTTAACAAATCACCACAAATTTATTGCTTTAAAACAATACAAATGTATTATCTTACTGTTCTGGAGGTCAGAATTCTAAAATGGGTTGTCAAGGCTGTGTTTCTTCTGAAAGCCCTAGGGGAGAATCTGTTTCCTTGTCTTTCTAGCTTTAGAGAGTGCCTGAATTCCTTGCTTCATGGCTTCTTTCTGGAATCACTCCAAACTTACCTTTGTCATCACATCTCCTTCTTTGATACTTATCCTCCAGCCTGCCTCTTACAAGGACCCTGAGATTACATTGGACTCACATGGATCATCCAGGCCACTCTCCTCAGTTCAAGATCTTTAACTTCCATGTTTGCCAAGTCCCTTGTGCCATGTAAGGTAACATTCACAAGTAATGGGGATTGGGACATGGCCATCTTTGGCGGGGAGCAATGTATTATCTGGCTTTCCATAATGCCATGTCTGAGAATGTGGTCCTATGAGAATGCTCAGAGAAGGGTTGAGAACGATTTTTCTGGAAGACAAAAGAGAGACGATCCATTGATTTCTTTGTCTATATTGTTTCCAAAAGTTGGATCCAAAAGCTTCTTCTTCCCAATTTGGGATAGGAGAAATAGAAAAACCAATCAAAAGAGAGAAGATATGTCACCAAGAGCATAAGAATGCTTATGATTACTGAGAGTAAGTGCATAAGCACAAGAGATGGAGTCCTTATTCATGTGGAAATTAAATTCCTTGTGAAGAAGAGAAATCATAAGCATACAAAAAATTGGGGTACATTTTGACAGTGGAACTGACTGAATTTGGTGGGAAATTAGACATGGGGAGTGACAGGAAGAGAGAAATCAAGATTCAAGCCTTATTTGAACAACTGCTGAGTGGATGACATGGCGTTGGGCACTGCAGAGACTGTGACGGCAAGGTAGAGACCATATCCTCCCTCAATGATCAAAGTTTAGTAAAAGAATAAACTCAAAAGATCAAAAACAGACATGGAAGTAGGGTCTTATTACACACAAGAAGGAACAAACCAGTGGCCAGTACACATTTGTAAAGATGCTTATTAAATCAGTGCTCACCAGAGAAGTGGGAATTAGCTTTATTACTTTTTTCACAAAACTGGAAAAATTAGAGGACTGCCAGTAAAAATTAACAGCATGGCAAGGCTCCTGAAAGACTATGGATAAGTCATTAACTGCATGAAAAAGAGACATCAAACCTTATATTGGCAGAACTGTAGGGAAGCAGGTACTTTCTATTTTCGTTGGTGGGGTTGGAAATTGGTATTACTCTTCAGAAAAAAAAAAAAGTTTCTTTATCTCCTAAAAATTAAAAATGTGCCAAGTGACACATTTAAATGTAAAGGAAAATTAGAAGTGTACGAAGAGATAAATTCAAAAGGTTCACTGCAATATTGTTTATAGTAATGGACAAGATGGTGAAATTTAAATGCCTCTTAACAAACTATTTGTTAAATGGACTATCCATATCTAAATAAAAATATTCCTAATGAGAAGCAGTAAGTAGATTTATATGTACTAACATGCACAAATGTTAAAATCACATTGGTAAGTGAAAATTCGTTGCAAAGATTTATGCATAGTATAATATAATTTATGTCTGAAATGTCTACAAACAAAACTATTTAGTGCTTTTTTAAAAAAAATTTTATTTATTTATTTGTCAGAGAGAAGAGTACAAGCAGGGGGAGTGGCAAGCAGAGCAGGCAGAGGGAGGAACAGGCTCCCGGCTGAGCAAGGAGCCTGACGCGAGACTCTATCCCAGGAGCCTGGGATCATGACCTGAGCCAAAGGCAGATGCTTAACCAACTGAGCCACCCAGGCATCTCAAAACTATATAGTCCTTATGTACATGTATAAGCAGGACAGCATAACTCTACTGGAGGGGGAATCAAAGAGGGCATTCACTTTATCTATATTGTTTGAATATTGTAAAATGATATTTTATTAATGTAACATTTGTATAATTAAAAATTAAAATGATGACAAAAATAAAAAGGAGTCAGCTCAGTAAACACAAGGACACTGTGCTGTGTGGGTGTACATTCTCATCAAAGCTTTGTTCATTGGATAAGCCCCAGATTCTCTTGATCATTAAGTGCTTTTCATATTGACATGAAAATCAGATATTTTTTTCAGACAAAAGGCAGTAGAACATCTTTGAAATGCAAAGCAACATAAGAGTGCAATACGTCAGGGTTTTATTCAACTGCAAGGTCAATGTAAATCTACACTATGATAAGGCTTCCTGCAAAGCTGTCTCCATCATTAACTGAATGGAAAGAGACATCAAATTTTGAACAAGGGAAGAAACAGCCCATCTCTTCTCTATGCTGCTCACACTCTACCTGGAGTATTACATCCAGGTGTGTATGCCGCATTTGAAGCATGTGCAAAGAAAGAAAGCAGAACTGCTAAAGGGCTTGAAAAGATGTCCTGTGGGAAATAGTAGGATGAATGGGGAATTATTTAATCAGGAGAAAAGGATACTGCAATGACATATGATGGTTGACTTTAAACACTTTAAGACTGCTACATAGAGGTCAAAAGGAACTTACTCCGTTTTTATGCAGAAAATATGTACAGAAAATAATAATTGCTATTTTACAAAACTCCACCATGTGTATGTCTTCTCAACCTTGGGAGTTATTACTGTTCTATTTGACAGCTGTGGTAGAGAACAATAAATTTTGTGTTTCCCTTTTCTGTAGTGTTATCTCTAAGAAGTGACTGCCAGTCAGGAGCTGCATATCCTAGCTCTATATGAGGTTAGATGTGGCCCTATGACTGGGCCCTATGACTGTACCATTCTGCCAGCAACTGCACCAGGATGAATGTTATAAATGAAAGGGACAGAGATTACAGCTCAAGATGGAAGACTTCAGTAACAGAACTATTCTTGCATTTCTTCAAGAGGCAGTATGTTCTCCATCTCAGGAAGTGTTCAAAAAGAGGCCATTAGAGAAAAAAAATTAAAAAAAAATCATGATGAGTGTCAGAGCTAGATGATTTAATGTTTTTCACAACCTGAGATTCCATAATTCAGTGCACACATGAAGCACTCAAATGGTATTTATTATACAAACACTATGCACTCAGCAGCAATTTGGGAGCCCTGTGGTCTCCTTAACAAGGTATAATGTGAGTGCTAGGAACTGAGCCAGAAAGAAAAGTGAATAAGAACTTGAACTGGAATAAGATCCAACAAATTTTTCATTTGGAAAGTTTGTAAGATTGAGAATGATAACGAAATTCATTATAGACCTATGGATAATTTTTTGAACAAATGAAGTTCTTGGATAATTCGTTGACAGTAGAAGAGTTTACACAAATGTAAAAACCCCTGCTTCTGACATTTGTCCTTCTTACTGGGATGAGGGTCATAGCCGGAGAACCATGAGTAAAGGGTAAAATATTAGAGCAGATGTCTTTGGTTAATACTGGTGAGGGTGATGTAAGGATGAAGGCTTTAGGAAGCAGATGATGATTTCAAGTCTGAGTAGCTTTACTGTAAAAATGTCAACAGGTTCTTGTCATACCTATAGGATTGTCTTTGAAGCATACAACCTCCAGACTTTCAGCAAAGCTGAACATGGCAGCTACTTCCTGTCCACCATTTTGTTCTCAAGGGGGGAAAAAAAAGGAATAGAAGAGAAATCAAGGAGGGTATTCAAGTTAGCATGAGATAAACTTGGCTGACTTCTGGGTGACAACCCTAACTTTTGTCCTTAATGCTTTATTGGTATTTGTCTAGAACTCCCCTCATTAAGAGATACATGCAAATAATTATTTATTTATCCCAGTGATACATAAGACTCAAGATGATTTGTTCATTCAACAAATATTTTTCAGTCCTATACAATATGCCAGACAGTGATCTAAGTATTGGGAAAGCAATAATAAATAGAAAAAAACAACAATCACTACCTTATAGAACTTACATTCCAGTAGAAGAGAGAGGACCATAAACTAAATAAAAGACATGCGATGATGCTAAGTGTACAAGAAGAGCTTACATCAGGACATGTTGGAGGAAATTTTAGTAAAGGTAGTCATGAAATGCTTTAATGAGCCTGGGAATTTTGAGCAAATTGTGAAAGAAGTGAGAAATTGAGACAGACTGTTGGTTCATGAAGCTAATTCTAAGTTAGAGGAGACAGGTGACAAGGTCCTTAGCTGCCCCTGGCATCAAAGGGCTGACATGGTTGGAATAGAAGGAGGTACAGAGAAAGGATGAGGCAGTGACATTAGAAAGAGAACAAGGGTCAGACCAAGTAGAACCTTGAGATCGTAGTAAGAACTTTTAGTCTAGTTGCAATGGGGAAGCTTAAGCAAAGGGTTGATAGAATCTGACTTACTTTTTAAGGAGATCATTCTAGCTACTGTGCCAAACAAATTTGGCCAAGATGGAAGCAGTGAGATCCATTAGACTATTGCAAGAGTCTAGGCATAGTGGTTTAGTTCAGAATGGTGGCTGTAGGAGCAATGAGAATGGGATGAATTCTGAATATGTTCTGAAGATAGAATTGAGAGCATTTGCTGGTTAGACAGAATATGGGGTGTAAGACAGAAGAGTTAAGGAAGATACAAAAGTTTGGGCATGAAATAAAAGAATAGAGATGAACCAAGACGAAAATACCTTATCAAAAAAGAACTTTTTGGGGCACCTGGGTGGCTCAGTGGGTTAAGCCGCTGCCTTCGGCTCGGGTCATGATCCCGGGGTCCTGGGATCGAGCCCCGCATCAGGCTCTCTGCACAGTGGGGAGCCTGCTTCCCTTCCTCTCTCTGCCTGCCTCTCTGCCTGCTTGTGATCTCTGCCTGTCAAATAAATAAATAAAATCTTTTAAAAAAAAGAACTTTTTACAGGGAGAAAGGGAGTTTGAGAAGAAGACATAATGAGCTCAGTTTTAGTTACATTCATATCGGGGTCACCTTTTAGATATTCAAGTGGGAGTGACAAATAGGTAGTGGAAGGTATAACTGCAGATTTCTGGTGAAAAGGTTGTGAAAAAGATAGAAATTGAGAGGATGTCAGCACAGAGATAAATATTCAAAGGGATGTTACTGGGTGAGATCATCTAGGAGTGACTGTAAATTGCAAAGACAGAAGAGGTCCTAGGATCACATGCTGGATTCTTCCAAAATGCAGAAGTTGGAAATGAAGAAGAGCCAGTCTAAGAGACTGAGACTAAGTGATTAGAAAAGTAGGAGGCAAGTTAGAAGAGTGAGCTATCTTGAAACTTTTTGTTTTTAAGATTGTATTTATTCATTTGACAGACAGAGATCACAAGTAGGCAGAGAGGCAGGCAGAGAGAGAGGAGGAAGCAGGCTCCCTGCTGAGCAGAGAGCCGGATGCAGGGCTTGATCCCAGGATCCTGGGATCATGACCCGAGCTGAAGGCAGAGGCTTTAACCCACTGAGCCACCCAGGCACTCCATCTTGAAACTTTTTAAGGAAAGAGATCAATTGTGGCAAATACTAGGTACACAAGTGACCTTGGATTTAGTAACTACAAGGTCATTGTTAACATTCAGATGCCAGTTACAGTGGAGTGGTGATGTAAAAAACTGATTGTAGTTGTGGCAAGAGAGATGGAAGTAGATTTATTGGTTATATGGCATATAGCTTTCTTTTCAAGGGAAGAAAAGAAATTAGGTGATGGTTTCAGGAGGGAAGGGAGGTCCAGGGAGACAGTTTTCCTTAATATGGGATAAATGACAACATATTTGTATGATTGAGGTAATGTTCCAGTAGATATTTTAAAAATCGTTTTAAAACTAAGAGGGGAGAATTGCCAGGGCAAACTGAGAGAGCAGAATAGAAAGAGGTCTAGATTTAATATGTGATATACAGAGTTTAACATTGGTGAGGACACTGAACAGTCCATCCTTACTAATAGGAGATAAGGTAAGTGCATGACCTCAATTGTAGGAATGTGGGAAAGTATGATGGGTACTGCTTATAGAATTTCTGCTGTGATTGCTTCAATTTTCTAGTAAAGTAGGAAGCAAGGTCAATGGTTGAGAGTGATGATGGGAAAACACAATGGAATTTTGAGAAAGGAAAGAAGGATTTGTAATTTTCATTGGACCCTTCCTTCTTAATGTACCACAGCATTATTATCTAGGAGCCTACTAGAAATGAAGAATCTCATGTTCCACTACACACCTAAAAAATTAGAATGGACATCTTAACGAGAATCTCCAGGTGATTTCATTTTTGCCCACTAAAGTTTGAGAGGCACTGACTAGAGGGTAAGAAAGAAGGGTCTGAGGGTATGTACTATGCTTGATGGGCAGCAATAAGGGCCATCTTAAGATTACTGATGAATTTAAAATGAGATCAATCAGGATATTTTGTGTGTTCTTCAACCAAGTTCAGCAGGTCTGGTGGAGGCATTGAGTACATAAAGAGATGGATTTAACCAGTGGTGTGGTTTTGCCAAGATAGTAGAGAGGAGTGATGTACTTGCAAGAGAATGATTAAAATAATAGATTAATTGTAAAAGATAATAGTAGCCAACCATGCAATTTGAGTGGAATATAGCAGGAAGAGAAGACTTGGGGAGGCAGTGAAAAATGATGTTAAATTGGTGGACTGATGCATTAGATATTCTGGAGGGGTTGAAGTATTATTGGAGCTTAGGTATTACAGGGAGGGAACTGAAAAAAAAATGGAATGTCATGCCATTATTAGTAAATAATATGCCCAAGCATATCGCAGTAATATAGAGTGCCTGAGATAGAGTGTAGGACAAAATCACCGGAGCAGAGAAGGTCAAGAAATTGAGAGGAGGGCATTGGAAAGATCATTTGTGTGGCTATAGAAATTATCTAGAATTATCATATCAGTAGTGTCAAATAAAGTAAAGTGTGTCAGGAGAAAAATTTTTCAAGGAAAGAAGGAGGATAATCTAATGGTGGATGGAGAATAAGAAGCAATGTTCAGGGAAGAATGGTCTGGAAGTGGCACTACAGAGTAGTGAGACATCTGTTGTGCCTCCAGAGACTTGAGAGGAAAATCGTAGGAGAAAAATAAACCACTCCTTGAAAGTGTTTCAGGGAAAGTAGTGCCATCAGCAGAGAGCAGATTTTTGAGTGAGAAGAAGCACATATTTGCTGATGAGAATATGTGCTTACTAATGATTGACCTAGAGCTCCATGAAAATGTCTTGGGAGGTGGAGTGAAAAGGATAAGAGTCACAGCATGCAACGGGCATAGAGTCTGGAGGATGAGCAACAATGTGAAAGTCCTGAACATCCCATAATGGTCAACCTAAGCCCTGCAAGGGGTATGATGATTGCAGATTTCCCTCTGCAAGGGGCAGAGGGAAAAAGAGATTGCTAGCATTGAAGAGAGAGAGTGATAAAGGGGGCCCTTGCCAGAAGGAAGAATTCTGGAGTTCCCATTTGATTCATGCCGTTGGAGGCAAGATGTCCAACTGAAAGATGGTCTTCCTCTGAGGTTGCGGACACCTGCTTGGCCCCTACTGAATGGAGCCTTGCAGAGGGTGGACCCTCTTTGGACCTATGCATAGAGCAGCCTGCAAGGACCATGCTTATAGAAATAGCATATTTGACTCAGCTAAAGTGAATGGGTAAAAGATCAGGAAGAAAAAAGGAATATCAAAAAGAGATCGAGCAAAATAAACTCATTACAATAAGAAAAAAATCGCTGCAGTTGACAAGCCTGTTGGTCAGTCTGCTGAAAAGGAGCAGAACAATCCATCGTAACAGTTCATTATGCCCTGCCAGCTGCCTTGTTTTTGCCATTTATTGAGCCTTAGTTTTGACACCTGCCTCATTAATTACTTGTTGTGACACTGTTGATTCTGATATCAAAATTGACCTAAACTTTATAATTAAAGCTAAACCTCATGGGATTTTTTTTTTCTTTGCTTCTTAGTCAATCTCAGACAGAAGTCTCAGTTTCTTGGACATTCTCAGGAAAGCATTTAGAGTTCTTAGGACGCTATGGAGGGGGGAAAAAAAAACGTGATGAGGGCTACACTCTGATGGAAGAGCAGAATAAACTGTGAAAGCCTTTCTCCTTCTTCTGTTTTTCTGAGACCTGAAATACTATCTTTATGACCTTAAATATGATCTTGTAAGTCAAAAAGCTTCCTACCTCCTTCAAATTATGCTTTCGTCAAACTGTCAGAACTTCAGTAGATACCTAGCATTCAACCCCCCCCCAAAACTAGCAAATAGTTCCATCATCTATGTTTAAATCTCAGTGGGACTTTATAGCTCCTTCCCTGAGAGCACAATTCATGTTTTTAAAGTTCAACGTACATATCATGTTGAAAAATTGGAACACAGTGCAGTTTTTTATGACCATAGAAAATTGAAGGACCAAAGAGAACAGTGTGCATTTCAAAGTGTTTGGTATAGTGTTTGATCATAACCTGAGGGAATCAATTCACCTTTACAAAACTCTTGGGGCTCCTCATGCAGCAAATTCAATCATTTGATAACCTACTCATCACAGTTCTATTGTATATTTACCATGTACTGTACTCATCTGAAAAAACTAAACCAGCTCTTAAACACTGATCTGGAGGGGGAAAACCTATTCTGTTTGGAAAAGTCAGTATAAAAGAATAATAATATAACTCATGAATTATGTGTTTCCCAGGTTTCTTTAAGGACATCACTATCAAGTTAAAAAGATAAAGTTGTCAGTTGTACTTCAAAATAATAGTGCCACAAAATGAGATGAAGAGATTCTCACCTGTCGTGGAAAATTTAGCAGATTATAGTATCAGAATTGTAGCTTAGGCATCATGAGGAATTTTGCCTAAATCTAGTTTAAGTGAAAATAATAATAATAATAAAAAGTAAAAGACTATATTGGCACATGGAAGTGAGCAATTCAGGAATATTACAGCTTAGATATAGCTTGATTCCAAAACTGAAGGCTCTTTTTCTCTTCTTTTGACTTCTCAAACAATCTTCACTATTGCCTTATTTATCCTCATTCTCCTTAACCACAGGTGGGTTTCTCCCAAGAGACCTCAGAGGAGAGCTGTGGGAGCTGCTGTCTTGTATCATTACAATGAAGGAATACTAAGGAAAAGAAAGAACTTCACCTTCCCTTCAGCTCATCTCTAACATCGATGTACCGTTCGTTCTCTGGGAGGGCTCTGATTTTACCTGTATGAGGTATATTCTCAATATTAGGCAAATTGCTTTTTTCAAGACATAGAGTATTTGTTAAGCCAAGGTCCCTGTACCCAGGGATGGGCAATGGACGGTGATGATATGTCTTCAGAATGAATGGAGTGGTAGTGCCCTCAAACAGGTGATGCTGGGGAGGACAGAAAACAATGCATGTCCGCTATAAGCAACATGGCAAGAGGGACTGAAGCCACCTAGTTCTCCAACATATAAATTAATTATGGCACAGCTAAACTACAAAGCCCTATGCAGATACTAGAAGCATGTTGTCTAAGAATATGTCCCCTCCTAGAAAACATTCACAATGGATGCTTATAACGAGAAGTTAGTTTACTGAGCAGTAAATATATGATCCTGTTTGGAAAACATTTTGGTCTTACATGATGAAAAAGGCATATTTTATGTATGCAGAGAAGCAATAGTATAAGGAAATACACTAAAATGTTAACAGACCATCTTTGGAAGGCAAAGTTAAAGGGATATTTTATTCTTATTTTCATATAATGCATTGGTTGCTTTTTCATAACAAAATGCTTTACTTATGAGCTCAAAGGGAAAAAACTACCATTGCTAAAATGCAAAGCTAGGAGTTTGGGCTTATTTCCAAAAGAAAATGTTGCTCTGATAGAACCCTTGCAACAATTTTTCACGGATACGCAAGATGAGTACATGTCAGGTCCTCCTGAGGCCGAATCACACTTCATTCGTAGGCTCTGATCTGAGCCCTGGGAAATCTTATTTTCAATTTGATTCCCCGCATATTTCAGAAATGGCAGGATGAGATGAAAGGAGGATTAGAGGCATATCTAAAAATTGGCTTTACTCGGGCAAGTTAGACCTTTTTACATTGTAATTCTCATTTTGAAGTGCAAGGCATTTTGGGGAGAATTCCTTAAACACAAAAACAAAGGTGTTTTTATTGTCCCAATTTCAGCAAAATGCAATTCATTTATTGCAAACAATAAAAAAAGATGGATGGGGGAGACAATACAAGAAAAATGTTCAGAGTAGATCTAGCTTAATATTTTTTGGATCTGAAATCTGAAATCATCTTTTCAGAGAAAACAGTTGTTAGGACAGGTGATATAAAATCATGTATTCTTTTTTATCATGTTGCATAAATTTTAAAGTTTTGCTATTGTGGCATGCTGAAAATCTCCATCAGGTTTTATTTATTTATTTTTTTAAATTTTTTAAAGATTTTATTTATTTATTTGACAGACAGAGATCACAAGTAGGCAGAGAGGCAGGCAGAGAGAGGGGGAAGCAGGCTCCCTGCTGAGCAGAGAGCCTGATGCGGGGCTCCATCCCAGGATCCGGGGATCATGACCTGAGCCGAAGGCAGAGGCTTAACCCTCTGAGCCACCCAGGTGCCCCTCCATCAGGTTTTAATGGATGTGTATACATTAGTCCTTATTTGGCCCAGATTTGTTATAAAGGAGAAGAATATTATCATTCACTTGACACATCGTTATTGACTGCATACAAAAAGAAGAGCCTGCAAAGAAATCAACAGAGGAAACTGAGGAGGGGAGGCGACAAAGAGAGAAGAAAACATGAAGAAAGAGATGGGGAAGTTCCCTGAGAGCCAAAAGGAGAAAGGACATTGATTACAAGAGGCCAAGAGAGTGTGACCGGAAGGTTGAATCACAGAGGCAGAAAGGACTTTGGTTATTCACTCAAAGATCCTAAATTTTACAAAGAAGAAAACCGAAGCTCAATGGCAGAGGGGAATGATGTGATCAAAGTCACTTGAGGATTGCAACACATGTGCTAGCGTCCACTTTAACAGATACTATGGAGTTTAGCTTCAGATAAAACAAAATTTTGCCAACAGCACTACCATCGTGTACAAGCACCCCAGTCTGGTTCAACAAATATTTGTTGTGTACTTACCATGTGTCTATAAGTGTGTCTGGCCTTGGAGCCACAGAACTAAAAGATTCAAGTCCCTTGTATTCTAAAAGCAAAAGTAGAAAAGGGAACTTATATTCAGTAACTTCAGGTAAGATTTCTAGGGGAGGTTAGCCAGGTGCTAGGGACGGATGGGTGTCCTCCCAAAAGTCACTGTATTGAAGCCCTATCCCCCAATGAGATGATATTTGCAGATGTTGCCTTTGATAATTAGGTTAGATGAAGTCACAAGGATGATGAGGTTAGTGGCTTTGAAAAAGAAGAGAGAGAGATTGCTCTCTCTCACCCTTGTGAAGACACAGGGAGATGGTTGCTGTTTGCAAGACAAGAAGAGGGCTCTCCCCAGGAAACAGCCAGCCCCTTGAACTTAGACCTCCTGCCTCCAGAACTTTAAGAAATAAATGTCCGTTGTGTAAGCCACCCAGTCTGTGGCAATTTTATACTGTAGCCCAAGTTGACTAATATACCAGGTATGTTCTGAGATAGGGTAGGAAACCCAAATCTTATCTGGGCATCAGGGACATTTCCTAGGGAAGGAGTTTCTGAAATGCCTCCTCCAGACTGTATTAGTGTCCCTCAAATATGTTTATATAATCTCCAGTCATTTCCTCACCATGCATATACTCTCCTCTAGTTGAGTGAGCATGGTTATCATCCATCCCCTAATGCCATGTTCCCACAAGTTCCTTAAAGCTAGAGTGCCATATTGTTTGCAGTCACCTTTTTTTTTTTTTGAGTCACTATTCAATAAATTATAGTTCAATGAATGAATGAAGGCATGAACAAATGACTCGGTAATGAAATGGAGCACCAGTTGGAGACACTTAATCAAAGAAAAAGGAATCTTAATACAGGCAAAGAAAACAGTTTAAGGAAAGGCATGAACATAAAATACAACGTGCCACATGAAGGAAGTGTCCGATAGACATGAATGTCTAAGGTACAAGGTTGGGGTCTGAGAAATCTTTACAGAGTGCTTAATATGTCTCAAAGAGTATTCAAAGTTATTTACAATATATATTAATCTCTTTAATGCTCCATAACAACCTTTTTAAGATAAGCAATACTTTAATCCCATTTTACAAAAGAGGAAACGGAATCACAAAGGCGTTGAGAAACTTGCTCAAGTCTACACAGCCAGTGAGTAGCAAAGTGGGTTAAGATTTCATTAGCCTCCTGAGTCCACTCTACAGATGAGGCTTGAGAAAGGCAGTGACCACACTCCTTAGGCCCTATAAAATCATGCCAAGGAACTTGGATTTTATTTTTAATCTTGATTGATTGATTGATTGATTGATTGATTTTAGAGAGAGAGAGCATGAATGGGGGTGGGGAAGGTGAGGAGCAGAGGGAGAGAAACAAACAGACTCCCTGTTGAGCATGGAGCCCAATGATGGGCTTGATCCCAGGACCCTGAGATCGTGACCTAAAGAGAAATCAAGAGTCGGACGCTCAACCGACTGAGCCACCCAGGGACTCCGGGAACTTGAATTTTAGAACGTAGAATACTGGAAGCTGTTCAGTTGTGAGAGCCACTTGGTCAGTTTCCAGTTCATTAAAGAGAGTTTTGAACAGTGTAAAACGGAAGGTGCAACACTTCTTTTGAGAAATGTTGGGAAGCTAGGAATTATGAATGAGGAGACAGATTTCAGAAATACTTACAGGGTAAAAGTGACAGAGTGAAAAGTGTGGAAATATAATGAATCCAGGAGAATACTGGAAATGATAACTTAGGTGACTGGGTGGGTGATGAGGCCATTAACTGAGACAGGGAAGCTAGGAAGAAAAGGTGGTAAGAGGAATCTGATACATTTAGATTTGCCTGTGTTAATTTGGAGGTGCCTTGGGGCATTCTCAAGCAGGTGGCCAAAAGGCAGTTGAATATAGAAGTCTGAGAGGAGTCTCTGCTGGAATTAAAAAATTAAGAGTCATCAGCACATGGGTGATGGTGAAACCATGAAAGAAATGAGATTGCTATTGTCAAATTATTCATGAATATTACCTGTCAGTGCATACACGACTTCAGAGCCCAGTTATTAAATTCCACAGGGGTCTGCTCAGTTAGCTGAATCTGCAAAATATGTTGCAAGATGCCAAAGCAGCTCTGTTGCTTTCAGCCTCTATATGGGTCTTCAAAGACCTCAACCGGGGCTAAATAAGAGTCTCTCTTTCCAAATGTCCCCAGAAAATTCAAAAATAATAATAATAATAAATTAAATTTAAATAAAACAGCCATCTCTCCTGCTCTCTCAAACGTGTATGATATCCAGATAGAGATTGAATTCTGATGGATTTCCCGTACTCTACTGTAGAATTTTTTTTTCTCTACCATGTATTAAATTAGGTTGTTTCAGTTTGCCTCAACTCTTTATATTTCGTTGTCCCTTATAAAGCCTTTACATTGTAATTGGCATTAGGAGAGAACCTTGAGGAATTTCTTCTAAGGGTGGACTTAGTTAATGTTTCCAGTTGTGTGGGACCCTCCAAACCCCAGGTGATGAGGACGGACTTAGTAACCAGGAGGCCAGGCTTCTTTGTCTTTTCAAGCTCTTCATCACAGCTCAGGAAAGTGTTAAATTTGGGTGAAAACGGGTAGGGGGTGTTTAAAGTCTTTACCACTGTACCATGACTTACTTCTTTTTCAGCCGTTTGCAAAATGTTCCCATCAATTCCTGTGTAGTATGCTCAGAACAAGACACGTGTGTAGAGACAGGGCATGGAAACCAGAAAGGAAGATGTGGGAATTTGCATTCTGTGTGCTGATCACATGGCCTTACTCTGCTCCAGAGGCAAGAGGGCTGAGGCAGTAGAGAGTCTGAATCACAGTAATAGATGTCCACTCAGAGGTTTAATGCCCTTTAAAAATCATCATGCTCAGTTTCTGGAAGGGCTTCTCAGAGTAAAAGAACATGGGGTTTTGAAATCAAGGGGTGTGTTTAAAGCCTAATGGGATGCTGAGTTACAGATGATTTTGAGTTAGCCATTTAACCATTTGCAATATCTGTATTGATTCTAGGAAACCAGGAATAGCCTTCCATGCTGTAGAATCACTCAGCTATCGCTGCATAGCAAATTATGCCCAAATTCAAGGGCTTAGAAAAACAATTATTTATTATTGTAGTTCATGCAGTTGCAGGTCAGCTGACTGCTCTGTTTAGATTTGGCCTGGCTGGGAGAGCTTTGTGGGACATTTCTGCTATGTGTGTCCCTCATCCATCTTCTGGAACCAATAGGCTAGTCTAGGAATGTTCTCTGTATGGTGTTCACTGAAGCCTAATGGCAGAAGCAAAAATGTATAAGATATCCCAAGGTCTAGGCACAGATTATGCATATATGCACTCCAGCCTGATTCTCTTGGTCAAAGTAAGCCACATGGCCCAAGTCAGAACCATTGCAGGGCCACATGGCAAAGACCAATCAGACCGGCATGCATACCAGGAGGGGTGGAGAATTGGGGCCATTTACTCTATCTATCAGATTTAGGATAACAGTTAAAATATAAAAATACTTTGCCAGGTTCGAAAGACTGTGACTATTATATACTATAATTGACCCAATTTCAAAGAAGTATACTCACTTTTTACCAAAACTTTCAGCAAACGAAAAATATTCTAATTTTAAAAACCCATATTGTGTAGTTATCTGTTCATAATTCACTGTTTCAGAAACAGAATAAATATTCTTTCATCATCATTATTATAACACCTTGAATTTATATAAAACAACAAAAATCCTTGGTATTAAGCAAAAAGTTTTGTGTCTTTTAGTAGACCAAGACAAGACTGTCGAAGGATGTTCAAAAACAACGTCAATATCTTCTGTGTCTATTTGTAAATGATCTTGCTGGCTAAAGAAATCTCACCTTTCTTATTTTATCTACATTTTAAAGGGAGAGGATCATTGATACTCTCCCCCCCACTCTAATCACAAATGTAACTGGTGAAATTTTCTCCACCTTGGCATTCCTGGATCATTCCAGAGACAGCCACGCTTATGTGGATCAGCCTGGTTAAACACCACTCAGAAATCAGTGCGGTGCCCATAGCCTCTATCTGCAAGCAGAATTCTCTATGTACAAATTCTGGTGAAAGGATAGGGTGTCATAGACAGAAACAGGTGGGGCATTTCTAAAGATAGCTAGAGAGAGGTTAAGCAGCAAATCCAAATTTCTATTGCTATTTGCAGCTTGTTTATAGCTTCATAATTAATTGAATGTGTGGGTGTTTTTCATTGAAGAAACAATGATTTGATCAGAGAATTTCTTTATTTTGGATTTTTAAGTTCTCTTCCTATTCTCTCAGTTTGCCTTCCTGAGGGCTAAGGGATGGATATGGGCAATTTAGCTACCCCCATACCATCCAATTCCAATTGAGGGTGGCCTTGGAAACCAGCCAGATTGCATTGTTATCCTTCTGTCAATTACAAATGTGCCAGACACCCAAAGCATTGGGGAGGAAGAGCAATTATTAGTATCTACCCAAGAGAATATGCCCAATGTCATCCCTGACTTGCCAGGTGACCTTTAGAAAATCAGATGTGTAAAAGAGGGATGATAAATTGTTCCATAGGCCAATCATGCAAATGAGTAGAAACACCAAAGATGGAAAGAAATTAGGGCAAAAAGAATTCCAAAGAAACCAATTTTTTGTTCATAAAAGAATTGTCATCTAATACCAAGGGAATCTAATCCAAATAATGGCTGAAGTCCTTACCCAGATACTGGTAATAATATACCACCCTATCTCTATTCATGTTTGTTAATCCCAAATGCCATTCTCCTGCCAAATACCCATGTCTCTAACACCCAGTCTTTCATTTTTTGGTGAAGCACTAATGGTTTCATAAAGTAAATTCTAAAATGCCTGATCCCATTGCCAGAAAAACAAATCAAAACAAAACAAAACATTTGCTTTCCTTTGGATGTAGGGCCGTGGGGATCAGAATGAGAACAGAAAGGAGAATGCAGACAGATCAGTTATAGTATACGTCTGTGGTGATAACAACTCCTCTGATCTGTTGGGGTCCTCCACTGAGGGTAGTATGTTTTCAGAACAGGTATTAAAAAGGGGATTTTTTTTTCATCACTAAAGGATTTACTTTCTCGAAGTCTGTGCTAATAAGAGATGCTTTGAAAAAGAGAGAGAGAAAGAGATGCTTTGAGCTATCAAAAGAGTTGGGCAATAAGAAAGCCAACATGGATTGACCACTGAATATGCATAGAACACTTCCTTAGGCACCTTATATATGTATTATGTAGTAAGTACCAAAATCACTTACAAATAAGAAGTAAAGGGCACACAGACCTGTACCCCTGGGGATAAAAATATATTATATGTTTATAAAAAATAAAATTTAAAAAAAAAAGTAAAAAAAAAGAAGTAAAGGGCATTGGTTATAAATCTCTACCATGGACAGAGCCAATCTGGGCTTCATTGTACATTGTTCTCAAAGAGGCTTGAACAACTTTTTTAGAAGTATGTGAAACATTGGGCATTGTAAACAAGGCATTATCTTAAAATTACATATATCATTCATGGCACCAGACCTTTATCCTTCATATATGTACACTGGAATACTGCAGTTCTTTCTGAAAGTAACCAATAGGAGTTAGCATCAGACTACCATGGGTTGAAGGACATGGTCCCCAATAAGACTGCCTTCCAATTTAAGATGCCAGCAGTGAAGTTGGAGGTTCCCAGGCCACTGCCTCTGATCAACTGGCTGCAGAACTGGCAAGTTCCCATGACCTCCACTCATGTTCAGTAATTCACTAGAATGGTTCACAGAACTCAGGAAAGTGTTTTCAGTTACAGTTTCATTATAAAGAATACAAATCAGGACCAGTCAAATGAAGCCAACTGACACATAGTGTGAGGTCTGGAAGGATCCCAAATGCAGGCTTCCGTCCCCTCTTCCCATGGAACCAGGGCACATCACTCTTCTCAGGACATTGATGTGTTCATCAGCCAAGAAGCTCCCCCAAGCTTTTGTGTCCAGGGCTCTTATTGGGTCTTCATTACATAGGGTTGGTAGAATCATTGGCCATCTAGGTGAACTCACACTGCAACCCCCCATTTTCACCCCTCCCTGGAGGTCAAGCTGGCTCCAAGCCCCAAACCTCTAACTACAAGCTTGGTATTTGTAGTGACCAGACTCCATCCAGAGTTATCTTCTTAGCATAAACTGAGTTGATCCAAATGTCATGCATAACAAAAACACATATTATTTGAGGGATGCCTGAGTGGCTCAGTAGGTTAAGCCGCTGCCTTCAGCTCAGGTCATGATCCTAGGGTCCTGGGATCGAGTCCCACATTGGGCTCCTTACTCAGTGGGGAGCCTGCTTCTCTCTCTGCCTGCCTGCCGCTCTGCCCGCTTGTGCACACCCTCTCTCTCTGACAAATAAATAAAATCTTTAAAAAAAAAAAAAACCAGCAACACATATTTTTTGGGAAATTCCAAGATTTAAAGTCTTACTCCCAGCAACCAAGAACAAAATCCAGTCAAATTCTTTATTATGCAACATATACTCAAGTATAAGTTTACATATATAAATAAGTATAAATCTGTGTGCTTGTGTGTGTGTGTATCTCCTTTATATATAAAACTAGACCATGGTGGTATTATCAGGAAAGATTATAAAGAAAGTGGTTGTTACCAAATGAGAATCAAGATCAATTAACAAATAGATTAAAATCACTACTATATTTCTATCGGCTGAAACAAAGAGTAGGCAGCATTTCAATGGTGTTACTCAAAGTGAAGTTCAGCGACTGGGTAAAAAGACCCAGAAAACCCAGTAACAGGTTATACTCCTGGCAAAAATTTATTATAGCAAACTCTACTGAATAAAAGCAGCAGGAGAAAAAGACATGCATCAGATGGAGTCCAGATATGTCAGGCTTTGGAGTCCGTCCCTATCATGGCTTCAGGTTCTCTTGGAGACATGCAAGGAATAAGCAACCACACTTTCTGCATTAACTCCTCAAATACAGTTACCACAGTCAAGGTCTGTGAACATGTGAATGGCATGGATGAACCCTCAAATCTTAATTCTAAGAAGATGGGATTAGAAATGTAGCTGTATTTGAGCAAGGTGTGGCCAGTATATGAAAGTAAAAGCTTTGTATCATTAATAAGAGGATTGTAATAAATTAGTAATAAATTTTAATAAATTAATTTCTAAGTAGGAAGACACAAAGAAAGATCAACTCATGGATCTTCGTTAACTTATGAATGAATGATGTACAGTCCCATCAGCACAATAGATCTATTTGTATGAGTTATTCTAAAGAATTACATAGCAAGCCATCTTGCTACCTTGCTTAAAACCCTACAGTGGCCTCCCTTCTACTTAGAATCAATCCACATCTGCCCTTAAATGCATGATTTCCCTCTAGTGTACTTGTTCTCTCCCCTGATTGCACTGCCACACTATCTTCTCTTGGTTCCCTGCTGGTGCCAAGCTTTCTTCCCGCCAAGTGGCCTACATACTAGATATTTCCTACTCTCTTCCTTGTGACTGGTTCTTGGCTGATTTCTTCCTTTCTCAAAAATTGCAACTCAAATGCCCATCTCCCCTGAGAAGGCTTCCCTGAACATTCATTCAAAATAGCTACCCCTCCAAGTCCCATCACTTCACAGTTTTATTTCTTTCTTTGCACTTATCATCATTAACTCTTTCTTTGTATCTTTTATTTTTTGGTTTTTCATGATTAAAAATGTAAGATCTGTGTGAACAGATACTTCTTCTGTTCTCAGTTTGATCTCTGTTGCCAGCCAGCATCTTATTAGGTGTTCAGTAAATATATGTTGAAATCATAAACTAAGACATTCTATAAAGGCTGATTTTAAAGTTGATTATAGATTCCCTATCCTTGGGCTACTAAGAACATTCGGACTATGTAACAGCCCTGTCCCACCCTTGGGGTCACTTCAACTACCATCTTAAAATAATTGAATAATGTGACTCAAAATGTGGTCCACAGAGCACTTGCATTGGAATTACCTGGTTTATCTTGGTAAATGTGTTGCTTAATAAATCTACTCCCTGAAATTCTTACTTAGTAGATTAACTGGAGCTCAGAACTTTTCATTTCAATGTGTGTTTCAACAATTTGTATATCCACACAAACAGAAGTTCTGCCTTAAATCCCATATTGGTAATGGCCCTCAGAAACAGTGGCACAAAAACTAAATCGCTCAGGTTGGAGAAAATCTGAATATGTAACAGTTATTGATAACAAAACCAAATAGTCATGAATATGATCATTTTATTAAAAGGCATTACTTGGGACACCTGGGTGGCTCAGTTGGTTAAGCCGCTGCCTTTGGCTCAGGTCATGATCCCAGGGTCCTGGAATCGAATCCCACATTGGGATCCTTGCTCAGCGGGGAGCCTGCTTCTCTCTCTGCCTCTGCCTGCCACTCTGCCTGCTTGTGGTCTGTCTCTCTCCCTGACAAATAAATAAATAAATAAAATCTTTAAAAAAATAAAAAAATAAAAGGCATTAATTCAATTGGGAAGGTCACAGACTACTGAGTGATGTTGCTTCCCTTACAAGATGTAAAATATTGAGTTTTTAAGCATTTCAAACCCTAATTTTATCTTCTCTATAATAGGAATAGAAATGCCTAATTTACAACATATTTTTAAAAATTAATGAGACGGGGGCATCTAGCTGGCTCAGTTGGTAGAGCATGTGACTCTTGATCTCAAGGTTGTGAGTTGAAGCCCCGCGTTGGGCATAGAGCTTACTTAATTAGAAACAAATAAATTAAAATAAAATAAAAACTAATAAGCTAATGTATGCATAACACTTAATACAGTGTCTAATAAAAAGTAGCTTGAGAAATGATAAGAGTTAGATAGTGAGATTTCAGACAGAACACAAAGCCAGCAGACCGACCTCAGACCAAAAGAAAGAACTGAAATCAGAAGGTATCGCATTACTTTTCCTTTTTTAAAAAAGATGTTATTTATTTGTTTGTTTTTCAGAGAGGGAAAGAGCACAAGCAGACTGAGAAGCAGGCACCCTGCTGAGCAAGGAGCCTGATGCGGGACTCAATCCCAGGACCCTGAGATCATGACCTGAGCTGAA
Source organism: Lontra canadensis (assembly GCF_010015895.1). NCBI lineage: Eukaryota > Metazoa > Chordata > Mammalia > Carnivora > Mustelidae > Lontra > Lontra canadensis. Next base: position 11,935,515 of record NW_022631028.1, read on the forward strand.
GGTAGATGCTTAACAAACTGAGCCACCCAAGCATCCCATCTCAATACTTTTCAAGATTTTATTTTGGGCGCCTGGGTGGCTCAGTGGGTTAAAGCCTCTGCCTTCGGCGAGGGTCGTGGTCCCAGGATCCTGGGATAGAGCCCCGTGTCAGGCTCTCTGCTTGGGGGGGGCCTGCTTCCCCCTTTCTCTCTCTGCCTGCCTCTCTGCCTACTTGTGATCTCTGTCTGTCAAATAAATAGATTAAATCTTAATATATATATATATTTTTTTTATTTATTTGTTTGTTCCCCCCCCCACCCCCCCCCTTTCTTTAAGAGCAACATCGTCAGTAAATGCAGTAAATTCTTTATTTTAGAAAGTATTCATCTCTGGCAAACAGTGGAGATGTTTTAACTTTCACATCTATTATGAGTTAATTTTTTAAAAGGAAAGATTTTAGCATGGCTAATCACCTGAGGGCTTTTATCCTTTGAGTACCATAATGATTCAGCCTTCCTGTCTGTCTTTCCATTTTATTAGACTCCTCTCATATTATTTTATGTTCATTCCCTATGAATATTAGCATCACCTGGGTCAAAGGTCACATCTTGGTACTTTACATTTTATAGTACTTAACTGCACTGTACTGCAGAATCTCTTTCTTTCAGTAACTCTCACTGAGCTTCCTGAGACAGGGGCATTGTCTATTCATGTTTAAATCTTCAACACATATTACAGTGTTTGACACATAGTAGATACATAATAAATATGTATTAAATGAATGAATAAATTAAGAATGAAGGATGCTCTAAGAAACATTTTGTGTGCATTTCTTTCTGACCTGACAAGGGGACTCAATTAGAAAGCCATATTTTCAGAGAAAGTGGGAATGAGAGGAGTTTTCTTTTTCATCTTGTGAGGTTTCATCCTCCCAGAATTTACCTTTTTCCAAGAGTAATGATCTAAACACACAGTGAGAACTTGATATAATTCACTTTTTTTTCTATCCTAGGAATTCGCACTTGTAAATTCAGAAATCTGCCAAATCTTTGCATGTGCTGATAATTCAAAGATAGTGAACTTAACAGACAGAAATCATTTCCCTCCTGGTTCTATCACTGTAGAAACAAAGGAACAAAAAACCAACATTGTATTCTCATAACTTGCTCAGCCTTCTCTCTGCCTAATCGCATTTCTCTATCTCTCTCTGTTTTTACTGGTAGTTAAAAACACCGATATGAGGGGTAACTTTGTGTTTGCTAGTCATTCTCAGTATATGGAACTTGCATATAAAAAGCAAGTGAAGAAATAATCAGCACCAGAAAAGAAAATATCAAGGAGCCTTTGTTTAAATCTGCACGAAGTCTCAGGTTTTGCTATAATATAAAAGCCACTGATGTAATGCTTGTTTGATTTGCTGAACAGGATCACAACGGGAAAATTCCTTGAGCAGGGAAAACAGCTGGTTTGCCAAATCTGCACATTTGGCTGTACAACTGGCTCTGTTGGTAGCTTCAGGGCATCAATATTTTTTTCCTGACAATTTACATGCTACTCCAGCCCAAGGTGTCTGAAATGAAGTCTTTGCATATACTCAGTTCGAAAAAAACTTGGCTTGTAACCCTGATGGGAACTCCGCTTTGAAAAGGAAAGTCACACTGATCCATGGTAATGTGATAAGGTTGTCCCTTTTCAGCACAGATTTGCTATGCAAGGCACATTGTTTTATCTGGCATTATGTAAAATACAGTGTCGATAATCCATATTGTTTCTCTTAATACCGTTATTCACCTTCCGGTATCATGCTTACTGTAGCCTCTTCATAATCTGGAACCCAACACACATATTAAGAAAGAAATAACTGTGGAGGAACACAGTTTCATACAAATTGCATTGGGCTGGCATGGAATTGCCTCTCTGCTTCTCTCAGACAAAGCATTTTAGATCCCTGGGATGTGTTTTCTATCTTTCTTTCTTTAAGGAAAAACAAAACAAAACAAAACAGATTTTGTTGGATCTCCAAGTTTCCAACTGCTTAAAAGGCAGATTTCATCAAACTAATTAAAATTTCTTTGTGGCTAATCACTTTGGGGGTTCAGTTAACTTCTGGAGAATACTTAAATAGAATTTTAATTTTATCTGATTTCACTCTAAAATGGAATTAAATAAGCACATTAAAAACCAAATATGTGAACAATGTATGCTGTCATAGGGCCACACTCCATTTTGTTAAACAATTGATTTTCCATATAATCCTTAGGTCCCAGGGTACAATGTGTAAATATATCTCAGTGAGATATAAACTGAGCTAGAAAATAATTGAATTTTATAGAAATTCTCTAGGGTGGTAAAAATCTATGAAATCCATTAAAATTCAGAGATTGTAAAAGCAATCAGAATTATTACAACTGTCTTTAAATTGGGAGAATAACAGATCTTGCTGTGAGAGACTTGTACAGAAGATCTTATCATTTCTTTAAAAAAATTGAAAGACCCAAACAGACGTACAGAAAAATTGTGAATACAGTAACAGAGACCTTCTTCTGAATCACTGGAGAATAAATTGCAAAGGCTGTGCCATAGTATCACCTAGTAACATAGAAACAAAGACATTCCCTTACATAACCATAATATACCCATCAAAAACAGGAAATTAGAATTGATACATTACTGCCATCTCAACCTCAGATTTCACCAATTGTTTCATTAATGTCATTTAGAGTCACAAATCCAGTTCAGAATTACAAGCCACATTTCTGTGTGATTTAGATGCTCTTGAGTTCGGAGCAGTCTGTCTATATTTCCTTCAGTTTATAACCTTGACACTTTCGAAGATCACAGGCCAGGTATCTTCTAAACTGTTTCTCAATTTGAGTTTGTGTGATGTTCCTCATGATTAGATTTTGGTGATGCATTTTTAGCAGGAATATCACCAGAGCAAAGCTGTGTTCTTTTCACTGCATCCATACATAGCACATGATTTCTATTTGTCTCATTCTATTTGTTCATTTAAACCACTTGATTAAAATGATGTCTGTAGATTTCTCTACTATAAAGATACACTTTTTCTCTTTATGATTAGTAATTATTTTATTGGGAGTTACTTAGAAATTGTATAAATAGCCTGTTCCTCATAAAACATTCAATTAATTCATTTCCTTACATCTGTAAAAGGAACTCATGGTTTCCTATTTTATTCAGTAGCTTACAATTAGTTGTTATGTTTAGATGCTCTATTGTCTCATTCAGCTATTGAGAATTTCTTCTAGCTGGCTTCTATACCCTCTGGACATTTTTTTTTTTTTTCAGTGCTTTCACATTTTCTGGCATAACAAGATGTTCCATGGCCACGTTGTACTTTATTTCCATTCTTCAGCCATGAAATCAGGCATTTTTCCAAGGAGTCCAGAATGGTATTTAGAAGCTAACATTGGGGCACTAAGAGTGCTCATTGCTATTGGTGAGTCACTATTTCCAGGACCTCTATTAAACAGAACCAGGCAGCATACATATGTATACACATAATACAGTGACAATTATATTCATATTTATTTCCATATCCATCATATATATATTGAAAACCATGAGTTCATACCTGTGGTGTTAATTGAACACAAAGAGTTCAATCTAGTTCTCCTTTTCTTCTTATTTATATCTCCCCTTCTCTGATAGTGAGAAATCTAGCTCCTGTTTTTTAAATTTATTTACTTATTTGATCAGTCCTCCTTTATATAACTAATATCCTGTCTCAGCCATCACCCTGTCCCCCAGATGAATGCTTTCCTCCATCCATGGGGACTGAGGAACCCCATGCTTGGCATCCCTTATGTGAACATCCTCATCACTTCAAGTGGGCCCCAATACCCCTTCCAGTGTACCCTACTGTATTGATATCTTCCTTACCCCAGTACAGCTTCAATGTGCTTCACAGAGTAACTCTCCTAGTGGATATTCTTCTTTCCTTGACATCCTCCTCTGGATCACTGTGGTCCCCTCCCAGTTTTGGTACACATACTTTGTTGTACTCTGCCAAAGCCTTTAAAATCGAATTGCTCTAGAGAGAAAGGAAGAAAGGGGAGGGGAAGGGAAGGGCAAGAGAAACAGGAAGAGAAAGAGTTAAAACATCTTTTGAAATCTCAGTTTATCTTTGTTGTTTTATATTTACAATATACAACACAATGTTAGTTTATATTCACATATAAACCTTGCCATGTATAAAACTTCTGTAATCTCATATTTTTCCATATGTTTTTGAAAATAATCAAATATGCATTTTTCTTAAACATGTGACATTAATGAGTATTGAACTTAGTCAGATTGCTCTTATTTTGCCAGCTCAGTGTCAAAAAGTCATTCAGAAGTTAGAGAGCATCATGGGTTGGAAGAATAAACAGTGTTAAAATGTCTGTACTGCCTAGAGCAATCAATGCCATCCTGATCAAAATTCCACCAGCATTTTTCAAAGAGCTGGAACAAACAATCCTAAAATTTGTATGGAACCAGAAGAGAGCCTGAATCGCTAAGGAAATGTTGAAAAAGAGAAACAAAACTGGGGGCATCAAGTTGCCTGATTTCAAGCTTTACTACAAAGCTGTGATCACCAAAATCGCATGGTGCTGGCACAAAAACAGACACATAGACCCATGGAACAGAATAGAAAGCTCAGATATGGACCCTCAACTCTATGGTCAACTAATCTTCGACAAAGCAGGAAAAAATCCCCAGTGGAAAAAAGACAGTTTCTTCAATAAATGGTGCTGGGAAAATAGGACACCTATGTATAGAAGAATGAAACTCGACCATTCTCTTACACCATAGACAAGGATAAACTCTAAATGGACGAAAGACCTCAACACGAGGCAGGAATCTATCAAAATCCTAGAGGAGAACATAGGCAGTAACCTCTTCCACATCGGCCACAGCATCTTCTTTCAAGACATGTCTCCAAAAGCAAAGGAAACAAAAGCAAAAATGGACTTTGGGGACTTCATCAAGATGAAAAGCCTCTGCACAGCCAAGGAAATAATCAACAAAACAAAGAGGCAACCCAGGAATGGGAGAAGATACTCGCAAATGACACTACAGACAAAAGGCTGGCATCCAAGATCTATAAAGAACTTCTCAAACTCAACACCCAAAACACAGACAATCATGTCAAAAACTGGGCAGAAGACATGAACAGACGCTTCTCTAATGAAGACATACAAATGGCTAGCAGACACATGAAAAAATGTTCATCATCATTAGTCATCAGGGAAATTCAAATCAAAACCACAGTGACCTTACACCAGTTAGAATGGCAAAGATTAACAAGGCAGGAAACAACAAATGGTGGAGAGGATGTAGAGAAAGGGAACCATCTCTACACTGTTGGTGGGAATGCAAGTTGGTGCAGCCACTTGGTAAAACAGTGTGGAGATTCCTCAAAAAATTAAAAATAGAGCTACCCTATGCAATTGCATTACTGGGTATTTATCCCAAAGATACAGATGTTAGTGAAGAGAAGGGGCAATTGTACCCCAATGTTCTTAGCAGCAATGGCCACAAGAGCCAAACTGTTGAAAGAACCAAGATGCCCTTCAACAGATGAATGGATAAAGAAGATGTGGTCCATATATACAATGGAATATTACTCAGCCATCAGAAAGGATGAATACCCAACTTTTGCATCAACATGGATGGGACTGGAGGAGATTATGCTGAGTGAAATAAGTCAAGCAGAGAGAGTCAATTGTCATATGGTTTTACTTACTTGTAGAACATAAGAAATAACATAGAGGGCATTAGGAGAAGAAAAGGAAAAGTGAATTGAGGCAAATAGGCGGGAGAGACAAGCCATGAGAGACTTTGGACTCTGAGAAACAAACTGAGGGTACTGGGTGAGGGGATGGGTGAGCCTGGTAGTGGGTATTAAGGAGGACATGTATTGCATGGAGCACTGGGTGTTGTACATAAACAATGAATCTTGCAACACTGCATTAAAAACTAATGATGTATTTTATGGTAACCTAACATAACACAATAAAAAAAATTAAAAAAAATAAAATGACAATGTTTCAAATTGGAACAATAACAAGGTGGTTTACAGGAAATCTGCAAAAATAGAGACTATCATTTCAGTGGTTTGGGAGTGATTTTGCCAAATATTATTTTGCACTACTTTAGTAATACTCTGGCCTACTAGGGGCTATAATGAGATACGGCTGATGAATTCACAAGGAACTCGGGGAGCTGTGAGGGGGACAGCACAGGCCAGAGGTGACTGAATGTGCTCAATGACTGGGGAATTCTTTAAATTTGCCAGAGTGCATTGAAAGGGAGGAAAACCTTGCCAGCATTTTAATTCTATGAACACATTTTCAATACACTCATCTTAAGTCATTATTTCTCCTTGTTTGTGGAAGAACAGAGATCTTTTGTGTGCTGGGTTTAAATTGGAATGAAAAACATTAGTAAGAAGGTCTAGGGATTTGAGCTTTGGTCGTCTAATTGCATGTTTGGTAAGGGTGTCCAAACCCAATAAAATGAAGTCATAAATCAAAACCCAACTGTGAGAGGAATAGTTATAATTGATATATAATAAACACTTTTTAAGTGGTATATACTTGACACTAATCATATTAGAATCTAATTTCCTCCTGAAATAAGCTAACTCTAAGAAAATCTTAAAAAAAGATAGCACCTCTCCACTTTGGATGTTATTAGTCTTCCATTTTGTTTAGCCTGGAAACTCATGAAAGAAAAAAAAAACAAAAAACAAAGAACCCCATAAATATAAAGAAATGAGATAAGATCATAAATCTTCAGTATCTGCTAAATTTGGACAGTGATTAAATATTGAAATAGATTCACTTCACTGGAAACACACAAACACACACACACAGATCTTTGGAAAAATACAAAGTGCTGACTGAGTTCTTAATAGTTTCAAAGCTCTAATAAGTAAAATCCCATTATATAATGTACTGTATGACCCACTCTGTAATGTTATAGCTTTTTTTGATGTGATAAATTGCTGTTGGGAATTAAAAATAAATAAGATTGCTATAAATTATGGCTAGATCTGTTTCCTTTTATTACTATTTATTATTTACTTATTATTATTCCTTATTCTATTATAACTTATTCCTTACATATGACTACCAACCAATGTTGAAAAATGAAGACTTCTTTCCTAATACTTGTGAGATAACATATCAATGTGAATTATGGAAATTGTCATATCTCTAGATAAGCTGAGCCTTACTCTAGTGCCCTTCAACATATTATCATTTTAAAATGTGCCTCACTCTCTAATTTCTTTTTTTTTTTAAGATTTTATTTATTTATTTGACAGACAGAGATCACAGTAGGCAGAGAAGCAGGCAGAGAGAGATAGAGGAGGAGCAGGCTCCCTGCTGAGCAGAGAGCCCACTGTGGTGCTCCATCCCAGGACTCTGGAATCATGACCGGAGCTGAAGGCAGAGGCTTTAACCCACTGACCCACCCAGGCGCCCCTCTAATTTCATTTTTTTTTAATTTTATTTATTTACTTTTTCAGTGATCCAAAATTCATTGTTTATGTACAACACCCAGTAGTTCATGCAATACATGCCCTCTTTAATGCCCACTACTGGGCTCACCTGTCCCCCATCCGCTTCCCCTCTAAAACCCTCAGTTTGTTTCTCAGAGTCCAAAGTCTCTCATGGCTTGTCTCTCCCGCCTATTTGCCTCAATTCACTTTTCCTTTTCTTCTCCTAATGCCCTCTATGTTATTTCTTATGTTCTACAAGTAAGTAAAACCATATGACAATTGACTCTCTCTGCTTGACTTATTTCACTCAGCATAATCTCCTCCAGTCCCATCCATGTTGATGCAAAAGTTGGGTATTCATCCTTTCTGATGGCTGAGTAATATTCCATTGTATATATGGACCACATCTTCTTTATCCATTCATCTGTTGAAGGGCATCTTGGTTCTTTCAACAGTTTGGCTCTTGTGGCCATTGCTGCTAAGAACATTGGGGTACAATTGCCCCTTCTCTTCACTAACATCTGTATCTTTGGGATAAATACCCAGTAATGCAATTGCATAGGGTAGCTCTATTTTTAATTTTTTGAGGAATCTCCACACTGTTTTACCAAGTGGCTGCACCAACTTGCATTCCCACCAACAGTGTAGAGATGGTTCCCTTTCTCTACATCCTCTCCACCATTTGTTGTTTCCTGCCTTGTTAATCTTTGCCATTCTAACTGGTGTAAGGTCACTGTGGTTTTGATTTGAATTTCCCTGATGACTAATGATGATGAACATTTTTTCATGTGTCTGCTAGCCATTTGTATGTCTTCATTAGAGAAGCGTCTGTTCATGTCTTCTGCCCAGTTTTTGACATGATTGTCTGTGTTTTGGGTGTTGAGTTTGAGAAGTTCTTTATAGATCTTGGATGCCAGCCTTTTGTCTGTAGTGTCATTTGCGAGTATCTTCTCCCATTCCTGGGTTGCCTCTTTGTTTTGTTGATTATTTCCTTGGCTGTGCAGAGGCTTTTCATCTTGATGAAGTCCCCAAAGTCCATTTTTGCTTTTGTTTCCTTTGCTTTTGGAGACATGTCTTGAAAGAAGATGCTGTGGCCGATGTGGAAGAGGTTACTGCCTATGTTCTCCTCTAGGATTTTGATAGATTCCTGCCTCGTGTTGAGGTCTTTCGTCCATTTAGAGTTTATCCTTGTCTATGGTGTAAGAGAATGGTCGAGTTTCATTCTTCTATACATAGGTGTCCTATTTTCCCAGCACCATTTATTGAAGAAACTGTCTTTTTTCCACTGGGGATTTTTTCCTGCTTTGTCGAAGATTAGTTGACCATAGAGTTGAGGGTCCATATCTGAGCTTTCTATTCTGTTCCATGGGTCTATGTGTCTGTTTTTGTGCCAGCACCATGCGATTTTGGTGATCACAGCTTTGTAGTAAAGCTTGAAATCAGGCAACTTGATGCCCCCAGTTTTGTTTCTCTTTTTCAACATTTCCTTAGTGATTCAGGGTCTTTTCTGGTTCCATAAAACTTGAGGATTGTTTGTCCCAGCATTTTGAAAAATGCTGCTGGTATTTTGATTGGGATGGCCTTGAAGGTATAGAGTACTGAAACATTGTCATTTTAAAACTAAAAACTTAAGTGTTTTGTTTCCTCTTCTGTGCTCTCCCCCAAATCTTCTAAACTCATGCAAAATTTTAGCCACACTGCAGCCTTCATTTAGTATTTGTATTCTTGGTATTATTGGTGTTTAAGAGATAAAACATGATCAGAGAAAGTAAGTGCTTTGTACAACACTAGGGTTTTGCTAATCTGCAGCAGTGGAGAGGATTTGAGGTGAGGAACATTGGGTGTTCTGTACTTGGTGGATGTAAATTATGGTCACTTGCTGCTGGGATATCCCAGGTCCTGATTATGCTAGCAATGTCCCCCTCTTCCCATTTCAGTGCTCTCTCAACATCAGGGAGGAATCGAGCCTTATTTGCTATGTTTCTTATCTCTTCCACCAACCACTTGTTGAAATTCATGAGTACTATGACCCATTTTCTTTGGACACTGTTTTCTAAATCTGTGGACAGGTATTCCCTGAGGATGTGTTAATGGATGCTAATGGATGAATGTTAGGTGTTAACACCTAACATAAGGTTAGGTGCAAAGTGACCTTGCCTTAAATGTAAGAAGGGACACAAAGAGTGGGCATTTCAGGCCAGGTAGACTTAGAAGGCCAGCACTTAGAAAACAAGATACTTTTGATAGCCTCAATTATTCTGCTAGCAATGAAAGCCAGTCCGAGGAGAAAATACTTCTTTACCCAAAAACTAACCATCTTTATTTTTTTTTAATTGTGGTGAAATACACACACATAGAACTTATGATTCTAGCCATTTTTATGTGTACAGTCCAGGGGTACTAAGTACATTCATACTGTTGTGCAACCACCACCATCCACCTCCAAAACTCTTTTCATCATGCAAAGCTAAAACTCAAAAACTCAGTTTTCATGTTGAGCAGAACAGATAGCCTTGTGTCCAACTGAGGCAGTAGAGACAGACTTCCAGGGTTCAAGTCCTGGCTCCCCACTTTTGCTAGCTGAGTGACTGAACTCATCCCTTTTGAGCCTCAATGTCCACACCCCCAAGATGCAGAATCACCAGACAAGTTGTATGAGGAGAATGTCAGAAACTATTGTTTTTAGTGGCAGAACAATGCTTTCAACAAATAAGGAAGATGGTAGGGGGGATGCTGGAAAAGACTGCCTGGATTTAAATTCTTGTCCATCCACTGCAATAAGTAGGTGTTGGTAAAACTACTTAACCTCTGTAGTGCTTTAGTTTCTTCATCTGTAAAACTGGAATTATTATATCACCTCCTTCACGGGTTTACTAGGAGATTATGAAAGTATATATAACATCAGGGCACTTGGGCTGCTCAGTCGGTTAAGCATTGACTCTTGATTTTGGCTCAATTCATGATCTCAGGGTCATGCTCATGTGCTCTCTCTCTCCCTCCCTAGGAAAAGAAAACACTTGGCATCACCTGCCCCATAGTGGGAGCTCAAGGAACATTAACTGTAACAATGGAAACACCAAAATCAAATAATGATAGTATACTTCACTAATCACTGTACCCAAGCAGATATAAGAGAGAAATGGTAATAAATGTTGTCTATCTAATGCGTTACATTGTCTTTTAGCTCATGCTTTGGGTGTCTTTTTTTTTTTTTCAAAGCAAAAATAAATCAAGCAAGTAAGTTTTTTAAATGTAAAAGTTCTTTACAACAAGAGCAATGTTGATGAAGAAAAATACATGTGAAATCCAAATGCATTAATTTCAGAATTGGTTCTGAAAGGGCCAATTGTAAGTCGTTTTTCTACATGTGTTGTGTTCACAGGTGGTAAATGTGGCTTTAATCAAAAAAGACCACATGCAAAGCACTATAGATTCTCTGCCAGAATGAGTTTGTATGACCGTTGTAATAGCCAAAATAATAGCTTTAAATTTGATTAAAGTATTTAAATAAGGAGGTCATACAGTGAGGTGGCTCTAATGCCTTGCTAACCTATACAAGCTAACCAAAATCTAAGCCAGAATCAGTGCAATCAAATCCAAGAAAATAGAACTTAAGAGCAGCAAGTCAGAAAATATCAATTCAAACAAGGCAAATTATTTGCCAACAACAATCAAATAATTGCTTTGCTTCCCTTTAATGTCTTCTCTGTAAAAACCTTGCCCCTTGCTTCTGTTGGTGGAGCACTCCAGATCACCTTGGGTTTGGCAATGTCCCAGTTCTAGCTTATACATGCTTAAGGAAACTCTAAAAAATTTAAATGTGCCTCAGCATACCTTTTAACAGTTCTCATACCTTGTTTGAAAGCCATGCTTTTCATAGTCGTTGGGCCAAAGGATATTTCTGTTTCCTGAAAGTAAATTATCACCAAAAAAAATAGGACTTTCAATGGAATATTTGCCATTGACACGAACCAAAATTTTGTTTTTTATTTTAAGTTCATTTGAGTGGTAGGATAGAGAAAGGCAGGGTCCTGCAATTTTAAGAATCTTGTATTGATATATACACTATCCTGTTGGACTCAGGAAAGTAAAAGATAAAGTCCTATTGCTGCTGTTACTCTATTACAGCCATTCAGATTTCTTCTACCCTACTCTACCTACTATTCATCAGTCACTTATAATGAACTAGATATTGTGTTAGGCATTCACTCATATTAACTCCTTTAATTATCATATCAATTCGTGAGGTAGAATCCAGTATTATTCCCATTTTACAGATGAGGAAACTAAGAAATCAAAATCCAAGCATTGAATGCCTTGCCCAAGGACGCCCATAAAACAAAATCAGACAGTCTGTGGATCCAGAGTATTCTTTTTATTTATTTATTTATTTATTTATTTATTTGACAGAGAAAGAGAGACAGGGAGAGAGGGAACACAAGCAGGGGAAGCGGGAGAGGGAGAAGCAGTCTTCCTTTGGAGCAGGGAGCCTGATGTCGGGCTTGATGTAGGACTTGATCTCAGGACGCCGGGACATGACCTGAGCCGAAGGTAGACGCCCAACGACTGAGCCACCCAGGAGCCCCTGATCCAGAGTATTCTTATGCTGTATTACTTCCCTATATTCAAGTTGGGACATGCTGAGTAATGAAATCTTCTACTGTCCTTGATTTTCTTCTCTTATTTTTTCTAGCTCAACAAACACACTGTTCTTTCAAGAGTTATGTGCATGTGTATGTGTGTAAAAATTTTATAGCTTATGACAATAATGTCTATTTGGTGTTCAATGGTATGTGAAATCAGCTGGTTGTCTTGGTCTAGTAACTGAGACACAGGTGCTCACATTACAAATAAATAGTGGCACAGATTTAATGGGCGTTTAAGTTTGCAGGCACAGAGAAGAGGGGAAGAAAGGTGGGGACACTATCAATTGAATACTTTCATCCTTAGCAGAAGTCTCTTGTCTGGAGCCACGAATTAGTGGAATAAGGCTCCTCTTCTCTTTGCTTTATGAAAGATTGCTTTTGTATCTTTCTTCCTTTTTAAATACTTAATTTTAAGAGTTTTTAAGTTTACATCAAAACCATGAGGAAGGTACAGAGATATCCCATATGCCCCCTATCTTCACACATGCATTGCCTCCTCGTTATCAACGTCCCCCACCAGAATGGTCCTTTGTTTTAAAACCAAGGATGAACCCACATTGACACATCATAATCAATCAAAGTCTACAGTTTACCTGAGAGTTCACTCTTGGTGTTTATATTCTATGGGTTTGGACAAATTTATGACATATATCCATTATTATACTATCATACGTATCATACATACTGCATTATGATATCATACATATCATTATTATACTATCATACAGAGTATTTTCACCGCCCTAAAAATCTGTGCTCTATTTATTCACCTCTCCTCTCCTTCCCCCAACTCCTGGCAGTTGCTGATCCTTTTACTGTCTCCATAGTTTTGCTTTTTCCGGAATGCCAAATGGTTGAAATCATATATTATGTAGCCTCCAAAATGGCTTCTCTTTTACTTGGTAATAGGTACTTAAAAGTTCCTCCAGGTCTTTTCATGCTTTGGTAATTCATTTCATTTTAGTGTTGAATAATACTCCATTGTCTAGATGTACCACAGTAATTTATCCATTCACCTACTGAAGGATATCTTGGCTGCTTTCCAGTTTTGGTAATTATGAATAATGCTGCTATGAACATCTACGTGCAGGTTTGTGGGTGAACATAAGTTTTCAACTCCTTTCAGTATGTTCTAAGGAGTGTGCTTGCTGGAGGATATGATAAGACTATGTTAAGTTTGGTAAGAAACCTCCACATTGTTTTCCACTCTGTATCTTACCTGATGTACAACTGTAATTATGTAAAAATATGTTCTTATCTGAGAAAAAGAATAGCAAGGTAGAGATGGGGGGTAGAATAGCCTCTCTTAGAACCAATTAGTGTCTGATTAGTTCTGAACAGAAATATTTGTGGTGTCCAATATCTTTCTACTGCCTTATAGCAATTGGTATGACTACGACAGATTAGAAATAAAAACCTTCTGTTTGACAAGGAAGCTAATTGATGGTGAAGGCATACTGGCAAGGTGTACCAATTCAATCTATGGTTAATTCTGAAACTCTCTCACCATCAAGGTAATTTTTTTTCTCCTGTAAATCCCCACATACAAAGAAAGGGGAAAGGGAAGGAAACAGTCTCCTTAGAGTAATTTCTTAGCATTGCTCAAGTCTGTGCAAGAATATAAACTATCCCTTCTGTGAAATGTCTTTTAATATAGTCAAGTGAGTTCTTCCAAATCCTCATGTTCTTTCTGAGCTGATTTAGTTGCACATTGCTCCTGGGAAAAAACCAGGAGGAGGGTTTGTGAACCACATACATCTCTATTCCAAATGATAGCAATTTGGTGTGAAATGTTTGACAAATACTGGCAGGCTGATTATTTACCAAAAGCTATTACTGCTTTTGGATCAAAATGGGACAATTTATTAATTAAATTGGAAGACAAAGGCTTCATTACCCTGTTATTATTAAAATGTGAGAAACCACCTGTTTTCTTGCATTTTAATCTCCTCCAAGGTTCTCATTAAGGATAATAAAAGCGTAAAAAAAACTGTACAGTTTTAACAGCAAAAAAAAAGAAAGAATAACAAAAGCATTGTAATCAGGCTATGACAAAAGGGAATTGGCTGGTTCTGTATATGCCCTATAAATTATCAAATACTTGATATAATAGAAGTTTTATTCATGAAGTGAAGGTTTAATTCATGATGCTATTTACATACTTATAGGCAAGAATTCATTAGTTAAGAAAACTATTTTATTTTCAAAGGCCATCATTTGTCTCTATTTTTAATCCATTGACTAGATAGTATTATGAGAACAGCCAATACTTATTAATAAGCACAAAGGTCATGCCATGTAGAAGATTGACAGGAATAAATTCATTTACTCCTCAAACAATTGTGTTTGAGTAGTAATACTATTACCCCAATTTTACAGATGATGACACTGAGGTACATGATAAATAACTTGGTCCAAGTCACCTGAAAATAATGATCAGAAAAGGGCTTAGAACTAGTCTTACTCTAAGCCTCACCCTTTTTTTTTTCCTAAGTAAATATAGCTTGTTTGTTTTAATTTGAATATAGTTGACACACAATATTACACTAGTTTCAGGTGTACATTATAGGGATTCAACTTTTTTTTAAAGATTTTGTTTTATTTATTTGACAGACAAGAGATCACAAGTAGGCAGAGAGGCAGGCAGAGAGAGAGGTAGAAGCAGGCTCCCCGCTGAGCAGAAAGCCCGATACGGGGCTCCATCCTAAGACCCCCAGATCATGACCAGAGCCAAAGGCAGATGCCCAACCCACAGACACCCAGGCACCCCAGGATTCAACTTTTCTGTGCATTATGCTATGCTCACCACTAGGGGAGCCACGCCGTCACCATACAATGCTATTACGGTATCACTGACTGTGATCTCTATACTGTGCCTTTTTCCAGTAAATTCCATAACTAGAAGCCTCTATCTCATCTTCCCCTTCATGTATTTTGCCCCTCCCCCTTCCCTCTGGCAAACCATCAGTTTGTTCTTTGTATTTATAGGTCTGGTTCTGCTTTTGTTTATTCATTTGTTTCGTGATTTTTGTTTTTCTTTTTGTTTGTTTTAGAGTCCACATATGAGTGAAATCATGTGGTATTTGTCTTTCTCAGTCTGATTTATTTCACTTAGCATAATACCCTCTCGGTCCATCCGTGTTATCACAAATGGCACCATCTCATCCTTTTTTTTTTTTTTTTTGGAGGCTGCATTGTGTGTGTGTGTGTGTACATATAAAAAACATATCATCCTTATCCGTTCATCTATTGATGAATACTTAGGTTGCTTCCATAGCTTGGCTATTGTAAGTAATGCTGTGATTAGTATTTTGGGTTTCTTTGGATAAATGCCCAGTAGTGGAATTATTGGATTATATGGTATTTATATGGTATGGTATATATGGTATTTCTATTTTAATTCTTTGAGGAAACTCCATACTGTTTTCCCCAGTGGCTGCACCAATTTACATTTTTACCAACAAGCAGGAGGGTTTCTTTTTCTCCACATCCTCACCAATAATTATTACTTACTATCTTTTTTATTTTAGTCATTCTGACAGGCATGAGGATGTGGTTTTGATTTACATTTCCCTCATGATTAGTGATGTTGAACATCTTTTCATGTGTCTGTTGGCCATCTGCATATCTTCTTTGGGAAAATGTCTATTCAGATCTTCTGCCTATTTTTTGATCAGATTGTGTCCTTTTTTGTGTGTAAGTTTTTTATATATTTTGGATTTTGACCCCTTGTCAGATGTATCATTTGCAAATATATTCTCCCATTCAGTGGATTGCCTTTTTGTTTTGTTGACAGATCCTTTCACTGTGCAAAAGCTTTTTATTTTGATGTAATTCCAATAGTTTATGTTTGCTTCTGTTTCCCTTGCCTTAGTAGACATATGTAGAAAGAGACTGCTACCACCTGTGCTCTCTTCTAGCATTTGTATTGTTTCGGGTCTCACATTTAGGTCTTTGATCTGTTTTAAATTTATTTTTGTATATGATGTTGGAAAATGATCCAATTTCATTCTTTTACACGTAGTTGTCCAGTTTTCCCAGTACCATTAGCTGGGGAAACTATCTTTTCCCCACTGTATAGTCTTGCCTCCTTTGTCTTAGATTAACTGACCATATAACTGTGGGTTTATTTCTTGGGTCTTTATTCTGTTCCATTGATCTATGTGTCTGTTTTTGTGCCAGTACCATACTGTTTTGATTACTTCAGCTTTGTAGTATATCTTGAGGTCTAGAATAGTGATACCTTCAGCTTTGTTTTTTCATTCTTAGGATTGTTTTGGCTATTTGGGATTCTATGCTTTCACTCTTGACTTCAAGCAAAATGTTTTAGGCATTCTGCAAATATTTCATGAGCTTGGTTACTATTTTCTGAACATAGAATCAGGAATGTCAGTCATTATTTAGGACTCTGTTTAGATTTCTTCTGTCAACAGAATAATTTTGCTTTTTAAAACCATATAACTATATTTTATTGGTTATTTCTTATTCAATGAAAGTTTCACAGATGTTTCAGAATGGTGGAGAGTAGATATTGAGCTAGCCCATCTTTTTTTTTCCTCCTGAACAGCAATTTCTTGAGAAGACATTGGTCTCCTTTAAGCAAACAATTAAAATATGATTCAAGGAAAATCATAGTGAAGCATTATCAGCAATATTCTAAAAAAACCTTATCGTATTGGGGAGATACCTTGGAAATGAGGTGTCTGGCATTTTCTCATGCTACATTTAATCTCTAACATCTTTGACAAACTCATCTAGTCAATGGGGGCACTTCCCCATAGGATAGCCATTCCTTCTTTGAATCGTTGTAATTGTTTTTAAAATATCCCTTAAATGAAACCAAACACACCTCTAGTTTTTATCTGCAATGGAAAAAAACTCTAAGATAGTGTCCCTGATCCCATATTCATATTCATATCCTTGTGTAAATTCTCCCCTCCAGTGTGGGTGACAACTATAACCTCTAACCAAAAGAATCCAGCAAAGGTTATGGGATGACCCTTCTGTGGTTATGTTATTTAGGATTGTAACTTCTGTCTTGCTAGTATACTCTCTTCCATACTGACTTTGAGAAGCAAGCTGCCATGTTGTGGGCTGCCCTATGGAAAGGGCCACATGGTGGCCTTTACCAGTAGCCCAAAAGAAAGAGAAGGCTGATAGGAATCCAATTTTGCCAACAAACACATGAGCCTGGAAGCAGATCCTTCCCTTTAGAGCTTGAAGCGGGATCCCAATCCTGGCCAGCAACCTCATCATAGGTTGTAAGAGACCCAAGCAGAGGGTCCTGTTAAGCTGTACCCTGATTCTCAAAGAATGTGTGAGACAATAAATGTGTGTTGTTTTTAGCCACCAAATGTGTAGTAATATTGTTATGCAGCAATAAATAACTAATGAACTACACATTTTGGTTTGAATGATAATCCTTAAGAGGCTTCATGAAAAGTAATACAAGTATATTAGCATTTTTAGTTTTACTACAGTAACTACAGAGACTGCCCTTTATTGATTACCTACTATGTGCCGAATATATTTACTTTACTAGGTTTGCTACATAAATTATCTCATTCATCTTCATAACAACATTACAAGAAAGGCATTATTATTTTTAGTTTATGACTCTGAGGCTGAGGGGCGCCTAGGTGACTCAGTTGGTTAAGTGGCTTCTGTCAGCTTGGGTCATGATCCCAGGGTCCTGAGATTGAGCCCTGTACGGGCTTCCTGCTCAGTGGGGAGTTTGCTTCTCCTTCTCAGTCTGCCCCTCCCTCTGCTTGGGGTCTCTCTTTCTCTCTCTCAAATAAATAAATAAAATCTTAAAAAAAAAAAAAGACTCTGAGGCTCAGAAGACATAGGGACTTGCCCAAGATCACAAAGCTAGTATGTAAGAGAGCTGCAGTTAAACCTAAGGTGCATTGACTTGTTCATTGTGGCTTCCTTCTTCCTATTTCATTTGGTATGACAACAACAGTTATTTCCTGTTTGTTAACATTTTTCTTTATGGAAGACATGGTTCTGGGACCCAGATGGCTACTGCCATATTACAGTCAGGAGACAATACATTTGGATCTGGATGGTTTCTTTTTCACCTTTCCCATCCCTTCACCTAGTCTTATCACCTATAGACTAAGTATTCGTTAAGTCTTCACCCACTTCTACCACTTTACACACAACGTGTTTTTGAATGATTTTTACTTTCCTCTGCCTTCTCAGTGTTTTCAAGTTTTTGTTTTTTATATCCCATTTGTAATGCAGAATCTTAATGAACACATAAAATGGAATACTGATTGCCAGACTAATAGAAATAAAAGGACTTGACCACACAAAATGAAAGTAATTTTCCTTATTAAAAAATTGACATATCAAGGTGACAATATAAGTAAGTAAACAAAGTGAATATGAAAAATACAATTGACAAGCTTCATAAAGTTAATAGGCATATCTAGATTGTTTTAACTCTAAAAAGGAGGCATAACACATATTTTTTAACACAAGAAGCATTAGCTAAGAAATTCTCTTATATTAGGTCAAAAGTAAAAATCTCAGCACAGTCTCCAAAGCAGAAATTATATAGTCTAGGTAACGGAATCAAGAGGTAATAAAAGTGAAAAATTAAGAAGTAAAGAATACCCAAACATCATGCCTTGAAAGATTGTAACAAGCATACATCTGAATAAGTCTTAAAAAGAGAGGATTAAGTATATACATATATGTATGTGTGTATATATATATATATATATATATATATATATATGTATATATGTATATATATGTTACACACACACACAAAATATGAGAGAGACGCCAACTGCACATTGACAGGTACAAATATCTCTAACTACCTACTGAATTTGCTGGCACTATTGTTCATATTTCTGTGAGATGTCAGGATATTGCTAGCCTATATCTCATACACAGAAGCAAGCACAGTGACCACTCACCTACTATTTCTTGCCATATTTTAATATCAGTATATGAGGAAAGCTTAGAAAACAAGTGTTCTTTGTGTTAATGACTTTTAAACCCTAGGGATTTCAGTTGCTAAAGACCTTTCTTCATTATCAGCCATGAAAATTAGCATTCAGAAGGAATTTTGAAAACCAATTATTCTTAACTTGGATAATTACAAATTGGAAAATGAATTTTTAAAAAATCATTGTTCTTAAGATGTTTCCACAAAATACACCGGTGATATTAAATACTTCCATGGTTCTATTTTCTTTCTCAGAATGTCTTCCTTTGAGTCTTTTTGTTCCTAAAAAGACATCATTTTACTATAACATGAAAGTCATATTGTGTCTCATCTAGAATATTTGCAGATGATTGTCTTCATTTATCAGGAAGCACATATTTAAATAGTTTGCAGTATTTCAGTTTTCCTTGTGAAGCAGGAATATTCATCATACTAGTTAAGGTTTATATTACCCTGTAGCAAAGTAATTTATCATATCTCTACATCAGCAACTTCTTTGATTATTAAAATTCTCTTGCAGAGGTACACTTAGGAGCACACCAAGCTGTTGTTTAATGAATTTTCTTTATTATTTGACCTGAAGTGCAGGAAAAATATATATTAAGACATATGACTTGAAAACAGTGATAGAGGATGCAGAAGCAGATTAATTAAGTTAGTATCTGGAAATAGCTTACCAGAATTTAACACACTGCATATGTCATGCAAACAACCTTCAGGAAGCACTTGCTGGTGAATCATTTTCCCTCCTTTAGAAAAGATATTTATTTCCCCAATTTGAGCTGCTCTAACATGGTAATTTTGTAAAGCTCCAGAACCATCAGTTCAATTTTGAATAGTAATTTTAATTAAGGGGATGTGTAATTGACTCAAGTTACTAATGATCGCTTTCTTCCAAGTTTTTCAGCCATATTCCCATGAATATTTACTGAGCATTCTTTTGTTTGTCTGACAGTGCTGGTTTCTTATACAGATGTCAAAGAAGTTTATAGAGTGCTTCTGGCTTCAATGAGTTTGCAGTCTAACTGGAGAGGGAAGATTTGCCCTTGTAATCCAGAAGATAACCATTTAAGAAATAAAGTAATTAAATAGCAAAATGTAAACCTATTGGGAAGTCAAAAAAAAGAATTATCAGAGAATGCAAAATATCCTCTGCCCAAAGAGGACCCGGCAAGTAACCTAAACAATGAATCAGAAGCAGTGGAAGTGAGGGAAGTGGCAGGAGGGGAAGGGGCAGGATGTATGGACGTTTGTTAAAAAGGGCTACACAGGGTGCCTGGGTGATTCAGTCAGTTAAGTGTCTGACTCTTGATCTTGGCTCAGCTCTTGATCTCATGGTTATGAGTTCAAGCCCCACATTGGGTTGCACACAGAGCATAGAGCCTACCTAAAATGGGAGGAGAAATGGGGGAGGGGCTATAATTGTGCAAGGCTAGCTCTTGGCCAGTGGAGCTTTACCTCTACAACTAAGTGATTGTACAAATGATTGTGTATTTCCATATCAACAAAAATGTCTTATCATTTAAGAGCAGTGGTCATCAATTTATGCTGCATACTAGAATCACCTGGGAAGTTTTTAAAAATTCTAATGGCTAGGATATAACCCTTCTCAATCATATAAGAAACTTTGGGGGTGAAGCCTGGCCATCAGTTTTGAAAACCTGAAGATGATTCCAGGATACAACCAAGTGAAAGAACAGATAATTTAGACCAGAGGTACTCAAACTATGCTGGGCATTAAAATAGCCTGGAGAGCTTTTAAAATCCCAAATGCTCAGGTCACACCCTGTGTCAGTATTTATTGCTGCATAACAACCCATTCTATAACTTAGTGTCTTAAAATGAAAACCATATTCATTTGCTGTTTCAACTAGGTTCACCCAGCTGGTTCTGCTTCTCTCATCTGAGGTCATTCATGTAGTCGTCTGGCAGAATGACTATACGGCCTCATTCACACATTCAGTAGTTGGCAAATCATCAGACAAGCACACCTCATTCCCCCTGCATGTGACCTCTTTCATAGCCTAGTTTGGATTTGTTCACAGTATGAGCTCAGGTTTCTGAAAGGAGCCAAAAAGAGCAAAACCAAGGTTCAAGTTTTTCCAAGTCGCTGCTTGTAGTATGTTTCCTAATAACCTATTGGACAAAACAAGTCACGTGATAATGCTGGCATTTTAAGGGTGAAAGCGTAAACTCCACCTCTTCCTGTGTGGAGTGGCAAATGATCTTGCCCTGGGGGGATGGGAGAATATTGCAGCATCTTTGAGAACAATCTACTATACCTTCTATTCCAACTGAATTAGAGTTTCTGGGTGTGGAGCATGGACAGTAATATTTTAAGAACCATTTTAGGCAACTTCAGTTTGCAAGAAAGCTGAGCATCAGTTTTGTCGAGTGCTTCTCAGACGTCAGTGTGCGTCAGAATCACCTGGAATACTTGTTAACTACAAATCCGTGAACCACATTCCCAAAGAGACTGATTAAGCACCTCTGCAGTGGGGGCCGACGCTGCGGTTTTAATAAGCTCCCACATAATGCTGATGGCGCAGGTCCTGGTCTGCAGTTGGGGTAGCATTAATTTAAATAGCGGTGAAAATTAACTGTATGCGTGTGTACATACATTAACATATTTATATACATATGTCTCTGTGTGTGTTTATAAAGTGGTTTTTACTCATTTGGTTGGATCCATGTTCCCAGTTTGTCAATTCTGCTATAAGTTGGAATAGTTGAACTTCCCACACCATACAGTGGGACCAATCTTGCCCAATGGTAAGGGGAAGAATAAAAAGTCCAAAGTCAGTAGCTCAAAGTTTAACATCCTGTAATTCTTGATACCATTCCTACTGTAACCTCTTGTCTGTTGCTTGTAACTCACTGTCCAAGCCCTCTCCCCTTTATCTCACCATTTTGGATCCTGCCCTGAGGATTTCTTATTCTCGGTACACCCAAGCCTTACCTCTGTCCCTAACCTGGCAGTTAGGATCTTGCCTGTTCCCCAAGTTCATTCAAAGAACTAAGTCTTCACAGTTACTTCTGGAATTCTTCCTGCTTTCTGCTACCTACATTCGTACGTGCAAATTTCATATTGTACAAACTTCATATTGTATTTGTACTTTGGATTTCTTTCATGCGTGTTGATGGTCTCTCTCTGCGCTGGTTATTTTCCATTGGCTCCCCACAGACTCGTACTCATCTCTCTGCTCTCTGCCTGTCTGAGCTGGATGATTGCTTATGCAGTGCAGCACCTGGGCTCTTTTGCTGGCTGGCTTCCTGTAGCCCCTGTTCTCAGAGTAGGATCCCTACCGCAGCAGCATCACCATTGCTTGGGAACTTTTTGGTTAGCCCTGAAGGTTTTAAGGCCCCCCTCAAAGGCAGGTATATCAGAACTCAAGCCATCTGTATTTCAACAAGCCTTTCAGATGATACTGATGCATGTTAACGTTTGAGAATCTCTACCATAGGGTTTAACCAGTGGCCAGTACTGTCAGGAAACCTATATACGGACAGAGTGGTAGACTTTGTTCTTTCTACTTTTACTCCTTTCCCTGAGCCGCATTTTTTGACAAAGGCTGCATGCCTCCATAATTACAGTGCTCATCTTGTCTGGTGTTGCTGCGTGCTTGATCCCACTCTGTTCTCCAACAATGTCATTTCCTTCTCCTCCTACTTCAAGGCTGCCTGTGCTCATGGCTTGTTGCTGTTGCTAAGTTTTAGATCTGAGCATCCAGTGTCCTTTCCCTTAATCTCATCTGCGCACTGATAAATTGTTCCTTCCTAAGATCATCCGATTGGCTTGTTTCCCACTGGGATCCCCAGAGAATGCTTCCTGTAGATTTCTCCTTTCTAGGTTTCAAAAGCTGAAGCCACCCCACCAAAGCCCTAGACCAGACCTTGACAGGTGATGGAATTGGCGTGGATACCACTTACTTGAAGGTTTGGTTTCAAACAGAGTCAGTATCAAGAGCAGAAAGGTGTTGCAGGTTGTGATATCAGGAAGTCAAGGTCCTTACTAGAGTTCCTGAAATTAATGCACAGCTCTCACCTAGTACCTACACACACAGGTACATACATATATGTGTGTATGCACAAAGTGTGTGCAGTGTGTAAATAAATAAGTAGCTCTTCTGGCAAAATGAGAAATGAAACTCTGAAAATCTCCTGGCAGCTGCTTCCGATGTCAGAATACATTTGTCAGAGAAACAATAGGATCCGGTTTGGAGAGCAGTTCTGTTTGGGGTGGGGAGAAAAAGGGAGATTTAGCAAGAATGTGAACTAGATCATCAATCCAACTGAATGTTAATCAGATGGTCTGCTTCCAAGTTCAGTGGTCTTGCCTACTCAGCATTGAGTACATACTTCGCCTATCCAGGCTGTTACAACAAAAGTCCATAGACTGGGGAAAGAAAATTTCTCACAGTTCTAGGGGCTGGACACCTGAGATTAGGGTACCAGCATGGTGAGGTGAGGGTCCCCTTCTGGGTCACAGACATTCTGTTGTAGCCTCGTGTCCTGGAAGGGGCGAGCTCTCTGGTGTCTCTTTTATAAGGGCATTGATCCCATTCCTGAGGTTGCCACTTTGACCTCATCACTTCCCAAATGCCCCACTTCCTAATACCAACACCTTGGGCATTAGGTTTTCAACATATGAATTTTAGGGAGACACAAATATTCAGTGTATAATAGTTTATTTTGTTTTTAATCTCATCTGTGTGAAAGCACTCAGCACTGGTTAAATGTATAATAACATTCACATGACAGATTCTCTTCCCAAGGTGGACCATCACTGAGCAGCAAAATGAACTTGACACCATATGTAGAGAATAGGCTTATACATACTCAAACTAAGTATGAACCTGACCCTAGCCTAGGATCAAAGTAAGGAAGTGCTATAGGTACAGAAACAGTGTCTTGTAAAGTCTCTATTTTCAAAGCAGATTAGACATTTTTCCCCCCAAAAGCACCAGCAATTCTTGTCATGATAGAGACCCATCTCCTAAGAATATAGGATAAATTTGTTGCAGTCATGAATCTCATTTCATAGGTGAGGAATCTGAGAGCAGAAAAGGGAAATCCTAGTAGTAAACATTAAGCAGGAAATGCACAGTAAAAATTAATATCAGCCTATTAAGGAATCATATCTCTGATAGGCTTGCCTATAATTGTCTGAAACAATCCATATGTTTTTATTTTTGGTTTAATTTGCCAGGGTCTTTATTTTAGTTTTTCTCTGACAATGTTTCTTATGACAATGTTCTTTTAAAAAAAATTTTTTTTTGTGGAAGAAAACACATGATATAAAATTAACCATTTTAATCATTTTAACTGTATGTTCAGTAATGTTAAGTATATTAACATTGTTCTACAATCATTTTCCAGAATCATTTTATCTTACAAAACTGAAACTCTGTTTTAAGCATATATTTTAACTCATTTTATTTTTTAATTCATATTTTATGTTCTTAAATAGCCCACCAAAATTAGGGCTGATTTTTAAGTAAATATTTCTCTCTACTAAGATACATTTACTTTATAAATATTTTTTAACTTCAACTCTGCGAGACACCATGTCTACAATGGTGAGCAAAGCAAATGCATTGCATTCCTTCTCATGATGGGGCAAAATCTGTGAGACAGTGATGATAAAAACATAAAAAATGATAATTATATTGGCTGACATAACAGTATAAATAATAGTGAGAAATAACAATACCATAAATCCCAGCATTTGTTTTCTCAAGGGATGCTAGGAAATTGTGCCTCTTAAATGTTGAAACTTCTAATTGAACATATCAAGGGCAGATTTTGCCCATCTATTTTAATAGCTCTCGCCTACTCTAGGGAACTGGTCCTGCATGACTCCAAGGAACTGGTCCTGCATGACTCCTTGATCTGCACAATCACCTCCTGCCTTTGGCAGTTCCACTTGCAAAGCTATGGAATTTGGCCCCTAACTGGGGCCGGCCAGAGCTGACTTGCAGGCAGACACGGTCTCCACACAGGTATCTGATGGAGCCCAAGAATGTCAACATGATCCCAAAACGATTCACCTGTTTACCACCAAAGGCCTCTAGAGCCTCTCATATCGGCATGGATAATGATTGCCTTGCTTCTCCAGACTATAACTCATCTACCAATTAAAAAGAAAAGAAAAGAAAAAAAAAAGCAACATTACACAAAGAACAAGAAAACCCAGCCTTGAGGTGTGTAAGAGCATAAGGTACTGGAGTGAGATGGGTTGCCATGTAGCTCTCACACTTATTAACTGTGTGGCAGTGGGCAAGGTGTTTAACCTGTTTCCCAAACTAGACTTAGGCTAGTTCATAGGTGTGAAGATCTTCAAATAATTCCTGGAGCATTATATAAGTATTATATAAGTCCTGCAAGCATTATGTAAGTATTTGCTACTGGAGGCTCAATGATTTGGTGAACTAGGTAGCACTTTGTAGCTGGTGCCCAGCTATAATTCATATTCCCCAATGCCAGTGCCTGCCTACTTACACTCTCTTCAGATGCCGAAGTTTATACAGCTGTTCATTCCACCTAGACAAAATTGCACTGAGTAGAAAAAAAGCTCTTAGCCAGTAAAAAAAATCCTTGAGACTAAAAAGTTCTAAGTGGAGAAGGCCAAATCCCCTTTTAAAGCCAGATCACTATCACAGAAAGGGCTTTGGAGGGACGACCTTGTTAAGCTCACAGTGTTTTCATATCTCTTCTTCTTCTAGTTATCCCAGGTGCCTAGTAAGAAAGTTCTTGTGCTTTGCCGCTCATTTCACTTTGTTCAGTGCATGACTGCGGTTACCAAACATTATCTTCTGGACCCAGGCATCATGTTCAAGATTCTCATCTATTACGGATGATCTCCAACCGTTCTTCCAATTAAAATTCCTTTAATTTTAGTAATTCTTTGCATAGCAAAATGCTGTCACAACACCTGTGACTTCTGCATCTGTGTTAATAGCATTTTTGTCTTTGGGTCTGAGTTTAAAAGCCATATCCTCTAGAAAGCATATGCTAACTCTGCTCCTAACTCGGTTAGGTATGGTTATTATACACTCTATAGCTAGCACTCTGTGCCTCTTCATGGTTACATTGGACATATTTGCATTATTTATTTTACCCTGTCTTCTCCATTAGAGTCTAAGCTTTACAAAAGATACCAAATTTGCTGGTTTTATTGATCTTCTCTTTGCTGACACTACTCTACCTTTGGTCATATTTGCCAGGAACTAATGCTTACCTTAATTTTTATAAAATGTCGGCATTTTCAATATTCTTCCAATTATTTTTTCTTGTGATTTTTTATTACTTCTTAATGTTCGTAACACTTATCTCTAGATTAATTATGTAAGACAGTCCAGATTGTGGTTAATTTTTGAAGAAATATGAACTGAATTCAGGTAACCCTTACAGAAGGTTGGTTACCTGTAAAAGCTCCAGTGGTTTTGCTATTACACTATAATCTCTGTTAAACATCTTACTCTCCATTATGGGAATTTGCTTTGGCAGAATCCAAACAGAATGAACATAAATCCTAATGAAATATGTTCATGGGACTCATTAGTCCAGCTCCCTTGCCTCACTTAAATATCTAGTATCTGTTAATTCCTACTAGGTTCTTTCACAGTTTGAAAGGTATCTGTGGACTCTTATCTTAAACTGTGTGCCATCTTCAAAATTCTTTATGGTTTATGCCCCAGTTTTGAATAGAACGTTTTCACAAGGCAATAATTTCTACAAAGACATGATTTTTAAAAATGTTACCCCCTCTCTTAAGAGCTTTCCAGAAAATTAGACATAAGAGGATTATTATTGTTGTTGTCGCTGGTGAGTTATCCATAGGATTATATTTTATGAAATTATTCTTTTTTATTAAAAATAAAACATCGATGATCACAACTGCAACTATCATTTCCTGAGCACTGATTAAATGTCAAGGCTTTATTTGAGTTTTATATATATTTTTAAAAGATTTATTTATTTGTTTATTTTTTTTGAGAGAGAGAGAAAGAGAGAGATCATGAGCAGGAGGGCAGAGGGAGAGAGGGAGTATTCCAAGCTGACTCTATGCTGATCAGATGTGGGCTCAATGTCAGGACTCTGAGATCAGGACCTGAGCTGAAACCACGAGCTGGATGCTCAATGGACTGTGCCATCCAGGCACCCCAGAGTTTTATATTTTTTTTATGTTCAAATCTCACAATAATTCTGTTATATACATATTATTGTTACTATTTAAACATTTAAACATGAAGAAATTGAGCTGCATACAAGGAGAATTCACTAAATATGAGTTAGTTGATAAGTGAACAAAGGAGAACTCAAAACCAGTTCTTTCTGGGTCCATAATTCATGTACTTGCACTAAGGTTTTTGGCCAGAGACACCTCTGGTTTTTGCCACGTGAGCCTCTCCAAAGAGCAGCTCCCCACATGACAGCTGGTTTCCCTTAGAGTAGGCTATCACAAGAGCAAGAAAGAGTACCCCATATGAAAGCCACAGTCATATGTAACCTAATCTTAGAAGTGACATCCCATCACTTCTAACATATTTTGTTCTTGAGAAGCAAATTCACTCTCAAGAAGAGGAGATTACAGAAGTATTTGAGTACCAAGAAGTGGAGATCACTGAAGGACACCTTAGAGATGGCCTACCACAGCCAGGAATGAGAATTAGCTTAAATAAAGAGAGTTTTTCTTTTTCACATAAAAAGAAGCCAGACAGGTTCAGTAGCTGAAAATTTTCAGGGCTGCCAAGAAAGCTGAATGCCACTCATCTGTTGGCATTTAATATGGACAAGGGGACAGAGGAAGAAGGAGGTCTGTGCCAGCTTTGCCTCTCCTTTTTATTAGGGAAGCAGATATCTCTCATGTCTTCCTAGAAGACATTTGTTTGCACCACCTGGGCTCCTCCAAGTAGAAATGCAAATGGGTGATAGATATTTATTGTCAACATTGGTGTAAGAGCAGCAAGGGGGCCTGGGGATGTGAATAGCTTTTGAGTACCTGCCAATAATGTATACACGCAGTGCATACTATCTTTATATGTTACTCTTCACTGTATCTTGATTTAAGTTTGTAAATTGAAGTATGAATGAATGCTAGTACCATAAATGTAATATACAAACTAATCTGGAGTTATTTCCCATAGCTTCAAATGTATCAAAATAAACTCTTAAACCAGAAAGTAGCAAACACCTTTGAGCAGATCAAAGAGCTCTAATCAAGCTCATGTCCCTAAATTTATAAAAAATCCCTCAGACCTTCACTTAAAGTTTTATTTATGACTTTTTAATTCATAATCCTAACAGATTTAATCATTAACTCATTCCACAGCTTGAAAAATATATTCATCTCAGTTTTTTCCCAAAGGGTAATCTCAATATTTTAGCATTTTATAAAAGGGCCTTCCTAATCTGGTCACAACCTTTGTCTGTGGCCTTACTCCTCTGTTCCTCCTATACTCTCTTCTCTCCAGCAACACATGTGTTCTGAGCGTAACATCTTCTCGCCCTTCCTGCTCCCTCTCTGCCTGCAGTGTCCTTCCTGACTCATCTTTCAAGGTCTACATCACATCAAAGAATCTCAGATGCCTACAGGGACAGGGAAACAATGGAAATGAGAAGAGTGTGCTGGTGGATGCATATTAAACACATGGAAATAACACTTCCAACAAGAGATGTGCTCCATCTGCTTTTTTAATATTTTCTCTATTCTTGGTTATTCCTTTAGACTAAAGAATTTTGATAGAAACATAATGATCAGCCTAGGTTCATCACTGACATGTGGGATATGGCTACAGTACTACCATATTTTCTCTTTCCTTTTTAAATTTTTATCAGGAGTGATGAGAAATCCATAGTTTAGTGTGAAGCATCCCATTTTGAAATCGGAGTGTATGAATATACATATTTACTCATGTAATTATTTCAGTGGAGAAAGAGAACATTCTACACAGCACATTAAATACATCTGCAGTCTGGAGTCAACCTGCTAACTGCTAGTTTGCAAGCCTATGTCAAAATAACTTCCTTTCTGCAGTCTCTCCTAGATGCCCAAAATAGTTTCTTCCCCTGCTCCAGCAGTGGCAGGCTGACCTCCAAAATAACACTTTGTATTCTATTCTATTACACCTGTGGTCTACTTGTAAGTCTTTACCAGAACTGTAGTATTTAAGGGCTGGATCTACACATTTTGATTGAATTCCCAGCATAGAACACGCTCTCCTAGTTGACATCTTGTAAATGCTGATGCAGTAATGTGACTTGAATGAATAAATGAATCTAATAAAGAAATGCAATTGATGTGGAAAGGATATGATCTAGTTAGAGAACAAATAGGCTCTGATTTAGCCACAAAATACTAAAAGGGGAAATTTCCTGGTTGGACTCCTTAGACAGAAGTTTTGGATAGTGGCCCAAGATTCATTCATTTCACATGTATGTGTTGAAAACCCATGATTCATCAAGCACTTTTCTTATTCACTGGGAATTCAGAAAACAACAACACAGAAAAAAAATCTTATTGGAAAGGGACAGATAAGAATTAAAAATAAAAAATAAAGCAAATCACGTTTTCAGTTGTTATCATGTGTTTTGGCCGGGATGGGGGTGGGGAATTAAACCAGAATGGAGGGATATGGTAGTGAGAACCTGATGAATGGGGCTGTGCACAGATTTAAATAGGCTACTCACAATCAGTCTCTGTGAGAAAGGGAACATTCTGGAAGAAATAAGAAAGCCATGCGAGTGAGTATCTGAGGGAGGAGTGATCCAGCAGATGGAATATCAAGTTCAAATCCTGAGGCAAAAGTAAACTTATTAAAAGAACGGCGAGGTGGCTGGGGTGGGGGTGGGGGGAAGAGACTAGAGTGAAGGAGATAGAGAGGAAGCCATACTAGATACATTAACAGCAGGATAAGAGTGAAGCTCTCTTAGGACATTAAAAGCATTTTGTGACAATTTTAACTTTTACTCCAAAGTAAATGGAAGCCATTGGAAGAACAGGAGAGTGACATGGTCTGACATATTTTAGTGGGATCCTTCTGGTGGTTCTATTGAGATTGGCCTGAATGGGAACAAGAGAGGAGAAGGATGGCCACTTAGACACTGAGGTAATGCAGGCAAAGAAGATGAAAACTTGAACCAGTGCTGTAGTCACAGAGGTAAAGAGGCTGATTTCAACTTAGTTTCCAAGCTCCTTAGGTTATTCACATAAGACCATTCTCCTTGTAGAGTAATTGGGTCATAGCATGACCTACCAGCTCCGTCCAAGTATATCTTCTCTGGGATCCTTCTAATTTCAGCACAACCAAAATGAGAAATGAAATTGCCTAATTACCATTTATTCCCCCCAACATTTAGCACAACGTCTAGCACACATACATTGATTGGGTGCCTGGATGGATAGATGGATAGATGGATGGATGGATGAATGGATGCATAATCCGATTGACTTAGAATTTAAGCATTACTCATCTTGCTATTTCTCACCATTCAGTGCAATTTGTATTCTTGAAGGCGTGAATAGAGAACAATCGCAAGTGCTGATTGTTGCAAATGTGCTGCTGTAAAGCTGGGCTACAAAGACAGCCATTTTGTCCTGTCTGGTGATAAATAGGCGTAGTTTGAGTAATGGCAATTAGTGCCAGAATTCAACTGGTGAGTCACAGCGAACACCACTTGAGTGAACTGATGGATTGTAATCATGACTATTCCTCATTTGGAAGCCTGAGGACTTAATGCTTTTGTTTGCCTGTTTTCTCCCTGGCACAGTCTGCAAGCCTAGAATGAAAAGATTATTATCTTTAACCAACATCTCGTATTCTTCAATTTTCATCAAGCTTTTCACATTTTCATATCAAGAAAGCTGAAAATGATTTTTATATATCTAAGAATAACTCACTGACATTTTTGCAATGTTGCCTGTAAAAAATAATATACAGACCTTTTTAGAAAAGTAGTCTTGTATTAACTTCAGAAAGCAAGAATATATCAGTTCTTTCTCTTCCAAAAATAAATTGAAGCCAGTGTCCCTATTTTGACGAAAATGATTTTATATGCACTCAAATACAATGTTCTCTAACGAGGGGTTAAAATAAAATTCTACCATAAATCTTGAAACTTTATAAATTCTGTCAATATTGGATCACCCACTTGAAGAACAATGTCTTTTTTTAGGCATTCCTCATAAATTTTATCTCTTAATTTTCCTATAAACAGGTTGGCGTGTTTTGCGATCAAGCACCTTAAGTGTATATTTTTATGGGTCTTGGGGTCATTTTAAAATTAGGCTAACAAACAGCAAAGGCAGTTGATGTGGATAAACCTTAGGAGAATAAATATAAGAACAAAGGGAGAAGAAAATAATGTGCATCTGCTGAAAGGAAAGATACTGCTGAATACTGATTAGGAAAGTGGTCTGGGAGTTGTTGGAGAAAACCTCTAAAGCATGCAGCTTAATGTACAGCTGCATTGAAAGGGCAGGGAGAATGCTAGATCCTATGGCTGGGGAGAAACAATATAAATCAGATTTTGCATCGTTAATCTAAGCTCAAGTGCTAATGTCACCTAAAGAATTGTTCTCTACTTTGCTCCTGGTCAAGAGAGGAGCAAAACAATGCATTTGATGCTGAAATGGTGTAGTAAAAAGGCAGGTACCTGAATTTAGTGGTCTGAGGTTGGCAAGGGGAGTGGTGGGGGGGCGGGAGGAGAGGAAGATTCACAGCCCTGCTGGTAACTGCAAACTAAGATGGGTGTCACTGCCCTTTCTCTGCAGATGGGCCACTGGGAGTTAAACAAACAAGAGATATCATCGAGTTCATATTAAACTGAACCCCAAGCCACTTGAGCCAGACTCAATGGAGACTTCCATTCCCCCAAACCCTCAGATTTCTACCCTTTCCAGTTTATCCAGTCTTTCTCCAGAGGATAATTTTCTGCCTCCCCTGACAGGTAGTTCTCTCTGTTTGGTTTTCTTTCTTTCTTCTTTGTTTTATTTGCCTCTTATTTGTTTGTTATGAGAACTAAACAAGATAATAAATATTTTAAACATTAACACAATTCCTGGTACATACTAAATGTTCGATTATATGCATTGTTCTTCAAACAACCACTAATTCTTACCTTTTCTTTATCTCATTTCAGTCCATTTTACTCTGGCCATTCTTCCAGTGTCTTGGAGTACAGAAACAAAATTTCAGAGCTGAAAGCCTCTGCTGATAATATGATTTACAGATATAAAAACCGAGTCTCAAGGGAAAACATAATGAGCCCCAAATCTCAGAGCTGGTGCTTCTATGAGAACTTCTCTCCCATTTTCTATAACGCCAACTTAAAAGAATCTTTAGTTTAGGTTTTGTATATGGGGATAAAGACACCAGGTTCTCTGAATTCTGTCTTGGAAGTGTTTTTCCTATCCATCATGCTGTCATGCCCTCCAACCCCATCTTGCCGCCATAGCAACATCATGCTTGGATCATTGCAATATCTTCCTAGCTCATTTCTTGGCCCTTCTCTTTCTTTGAATCTTACTAACCATGGAAGGTCACACTTTTGGAGCCATGCCACCTCTGCTGTTACTCCAATCCTTCATGAGTTCCCACTCTGACATTCATATAAACACAAATTCCTTTGCCTCATTCTGAATACTCATCATCATTGACTGCCTCTCTTCCTACTACACTCTCCTCCAACACATTCCTCAATGCCAGCTGGCCCACTGTTCTCAGTGTATAATAAGTAACAATTGTGCCCATTGATGTGAATGTGATTAAGTGTTTCCGCTACTGGATTATGTTATATTTATTATAGTACAGTATGGTTTGGTATAATTTACCACATTATGTATATGTATTATTATTATATTTCTTTATTATCTTTCTTGTTCATTCATCTTTAATCCAAGGTAATATAGAATTGAGAAACTGAGTGAAAGTTCCAGAAAATACCAGAAAGTTGTTATGTGTCTCTCTATATAAGCATATATATGCTTGTGAACAAGCATGCTAGCATTTTTTTCTCTGAATTATTATGCCAAAAGTAATACCCTTTTTTTAAAAAAAATTATTTATTTGACAGAGAGAGAGATCACAAGTAGGCAAAGAGGCAGGCAGAGAGAGTGGGGAAGCAGGCTCCCTGCTGAGCAGAGAGCCCAATGCGGGGCTCAATCCCAGGACCCTGAGATCATGATGTGAGCTTAAAGCAGAGGCTTAACCCACTGAGCCACTCAGGCACCCCCAAAAATAATATCCTTAACCATTTTGTAAGTAAAAATTCATATGAGGGTAGGTTCAAAACAAAACAAAAATCAAAGGAATTCTTATCTCTGAAGTTTCCCTACTTGCAGGATTCATTCTTTGATATTTTTAAAAATGGATTTATTTAGCTTGATAAATAAGAGTTACTATCTGATATCCTCTCTGTGCTTGCAAATTGATTTTTTAATGAACTGGTGCAAAATCTCTTTAAATCTTTCTGGTAACATTACCCTTTTCACCTTTGTAAATCAGAGTTGACAGTGCTACACAATGCTGCCGATGGCAGGATGTGGAGCAAAAGATACAGCCATTGGACTGGTGGTCATATCCATACAGAGCCAGAACCATCAACAGATCACCAGAGATCTCCCCTTCTGGGAACTTTTGGCATATAAGTGCTTCCTAGTGTCTTTATGACTATCTTTCTGGTTTTCAGGTATTATGCAAAATATCACAGCGCTGGATATATTCATGGAGGATGCTTTAGATATCAATGTACCTAACACACATACCAAATTTAAAATGATCTTTAAAATATTGATAATATTGGCGGGTGGGATGGCAATTAGGTGAGGCATGCCATGAGCCTCCAGAGCCTCTGCTGCCCCGTGAGCAAGCCATTGGTGTGGGGGCGACCTGGTGCGATGCTCTTGTTATGATGCTGTCTCCTACCAACCTGGTTACTGGAATCTCCGGTAGTAAAGTGAAATACTTAAGGCTTTCCAGTACAGATGATGCCTACACATTGGCCATAAGTTTAAGAAAAAACACTCTTGGGTGCCTGGGTGGCTCAGTGGATTAAAGCCTCTGCCTTCGGCTCAGGTCATGATCCCAGGGTCCTGGGATGGAGCCCTGCATCGGGATCTCTGCTCAGCAGGGAGCCTGCTTCCTCCTCTCTCTCTGCCTGCCTCTCTGCCTCCTTGTGATCTCTCTCTCTGTCAAATAAATAAATAAAATCTTAAAAAAAAAAAACCAAACACTCTTAAGATCCCATACGAAACCATTGCACTTACTACATTGTTGTTTTGATAGGTACCTTTTTCATCATAGGATCCCTCCTGCTGGCTGTTATCAACAAAGGGCAGGCTGGACCATTCGGTCCTGATCATTGGCGTCCTGGTGTTCCTGCCAGAATTTTACCACCCAAGCATCTCCTACTATGCATCCAAATGCTACTGGGGTTACTCCTACAGATGACCTTCCAGATTTTGACAACTAGTGCCCACCCTCAACACTGAGCAGATGAGTCACAGATGGGACTGAAACCAGCTTTAAGATATCGAGCAGAAATTGTGGCAAAGGACTGAGGAATTCTGCAGTTTTCAGTTGTTAAACAAAAGAATGGCCAGATTTTATGGGTCCATCCCCAAGTTATCACCTGAGCTTATAGTCACAAATTAACTAATTAGGACATGCTCTATTTTTCTTTTTTTCTTTTTTTAGGACATGCTCTATTTTTCATCTCCTGGCCCTGGCAACAGCTGACAAGTTTTTCTGCATGCACATGTATTTTGCAAGAGTAGCAGTGTTAATGGTATGGGAAAGCCAGAGGTTATTCTGTAGTGGAAGGTGTTATTACTACCACCTTTCCTATAGCTGAGCATTTCTTTGGAATAGTCCTCATTGTCAGTTTGTTCTGGTGGCAAATGGAAGAATTCAGTATGCCAATTTCACATTGGTGGTAATTTATTTTGAAACCTGGTAATTTATTTGAAATTTATACTTAGAAAACATCTAAGTATCTTATTCTTACACTCATCTCTAGCTTTGTAGTCTAGTGGAAAACCTTGGCAAAATCAAGTACCAGTGTGCATACATCTGTAACATTTTTTACTTGCTTTCTTACTAACATCAGCCAGGACTTTTTTTTTAAACTTCAGAGTGAGTTTCCAAAAGGTAAACACTTCCTCTGTTCACTAATCATTGGTCAGCTTTGATTTGGTCCACCAGTAAACTGGCCAGCTTATAATTTGGGTCATTTTCTTCTTTGTAGATAGAGATGCCTGTATATCATGCCTTTAAGGACTGGACTTTCAGATGTTTTCTAAGGGGAAAAAATGTAGATAAATTGTTATTATTTAGAGATTATAAGCCCATCATTAGCACCTTGTATCATGATGCCATTCTGCTAGAGATTGCAAGAGTTGTCCTGGATCCCTAGAGGACTAGACTGCCTTAGTTTGATTCTGCCTTCCTAGCTTACGAAACGTGACATATTCAAAAGAAAGTAAAATACCAAACTCTAGGCCATTTTGTGAAGAGACGAAGACTGAGCAGTGCAGCCGCATCGTCGACCTCGAGCAGCAGTTGACTTCTCCACGTAGAACCTGGGAGCAATCTCTTGATTGCTTGATTGAAGAGAATCCAATCTCTTCTCCCTTCCCTGTCCTGTGAGATTTTTTTTTGGTCTTCAGCTACATCTTTCGGCTTTGTGAGGAATCTTAACATCAAAGAAGATGGCCAGCAATGTTACCAACAAGACAGAACCTTGCTCCATGAACTCCCGTGTATTCATTGGGAATCTCAATGCTCTTGTGGTTAAGAAATCTGATGTGGAGGCCATCTTCTGGAAATACAGCAAAATTGTGGGTTCATAAGGGCTTGCCTTTGTTCAGTATGTTAATGGGAGAAATGCCCGGGATGCTGTGGCAGGAGAGGATGGCAGAATGATTGCTGGCCAGGTTTTTGATATTAATCTGGCTTCAGAGCCAAAGGTGAACTGAGGAAAAGCAGGTGTGAAATGATCTGCAGCAGAGATGCATGGGTCAGTACCAGAACACCCTTCTCCGTCCCCTCTACTCAGCTCCTCTTATGACTTGGACGATGACTTTCAATGAAGTTATTATGACAAGATGTATAGTTACCCAGCACGTATTCCTCCTCCTCCTCCTAGGGCTGTAGTTCCTTCAAGATGTCAGTGTGTATTAGGAAACACCTCACGAAAGGGCAAAAGTGGCTTCAATTCTAAGAGTGGACAGTGAGGATCTTCTTCTAAGTCTGGAAAGTTGAAAGACGATGACCTTCAGACCATTAAGAAGGAGTTGACCCAGATAAAACAAAAAGTGGATTCTTTACTGGAAATCCTGGAAAAAATTGGAGAAAAAACAGAGCAAACAAGGAGAGGTGAAGAATGGTAAGTCAGAAGAGGAGCAGAGCAGCAGCTCCCTGAAGAAAGAGGAGACTGATGTGAAGATGGAGTCTGGGGGTGGGTACAGATGACTCTGCTGAGGAGGGGGACCTACTGGATGAAAATGATAATGAAGATCAGGGGGATGGCCCACTGGAGTTGATCAAGGACGACGAAAAAGAGGCTGAGGAGGGAGAGGATGACAGAGACAGCGCCAATGGTGAGGATGACTCCTAAGCACATAGTGGTTGCCATTACGTGTCCCATTATTTCTTTACCTCCGTGCTTGTCTAAGATCAAAATATTCACCAGATCCTCTCCCCTAGTGTCTTCTCTCTGCTCACTGTTTTCCCCATCCTTGTCCTTCCCCTGTTCATTAATTCATATTGCCCTGTGCCTAGTCCCATTTTTGGTTCCTTTGACACTCATAGTAGTTATGTTAAGTCTTATTTGATACCTCTTTATGACTTACAAACAAAAAGGATGTGTGATTTTTATCACCTGTCTCCAAAATAATCTCTCATTATGCAGAGAGTACAGTTCTTTCCATTCATACATGAGCTCAGTAGTTGCTTCCCTAACTGCAGAGGCAGTCGCATTAGTTGAGTAGTACCTGAGAGCAGCTTCGAGTTAGAGGTATGTGTGTTATACCTTGCATAAGACTGCTATGTGGGGCTGGTCAACACAGGTGTACCAGTGTACTTTTGTGAATGAGAGTTGGCATGTCAAATGTGTCCTCTAGAAAAATAATTAGTGTAATAATCTTAAGATTTGTTTTCTAAAGTTGATACTCTGGGATATTTTTGTGAACAGCCTGATGTTTGGGACCCTTCTTTCTCAAAATAAACAAGTCCTTATTAAACCAGGAATTTGAGGAAAAAAAACAAACCTGGTTTTAAAAAAATACCTAAATCTAAAAAGTAAAATAATAAAATAAAATATTGTTAATATTAAAGTCATAATTGGGGCGCCTGGGTAGCCCAGTTGGTTAAGCGTCTGATTCTTGATCTCTGTTCGGGTCTCGATCTCAGGGTAATGAGTTCAAGCTCCACGTTGGATTCCACACTGGGCATGAAGCCTACTTAAAAAAAAATTTGTTTAAATAAAAATAAATAATAAAAAATATAGTTACTATTGACTTCTTCTTATGCAAAGACAGAGATAGTTTCACCTCACCTGAAAGCAAAATTTAAAGGCATGATTTGTTAAACTTATAAAATCCTCATGTGTTATAAAGTATACTCTAGGATGTGCTAACATAGCAGACCATTCAGTGTTTGAATTTGGACTGAAGTTCACTGCATGTGGTACCCTGTTTCCAAGTTCTTACTTGCCGAGTGACTTGACCTTGAGTTGTTCCCAGCTCCAACCTCACTAAGAAAAAGGACTAACTGATACCAAATGAACTCTGTGGTGATAAACTATAAGATAGTTTTTTTTGAAAATTCAAAGGATAGTTCTTAACATTTTATCTGACACTGGAAGAAGCATACCACAATGTAAAAGTAGACCTTTTGGTCCTTAAACTTTGAAATAATATAAATATATGAAATGATATAAATGTATCATTCCTACCAACTTAGCAAAATGTATTTTTATTTTGGTATATAATGGCACTTTCCAGGATTGTATTTCACAGTGGACTGCAGCAATATCACCAGGATTTCATTACGTGTTCATTAATTTTATTTATAACTAATGCTGTTCTGGGCTTATTTTCAATGTAAGGTAGAATATGTTTCTATATTTTCTGAATTGGAATTACAAATTACAAATTTCCAGGATAATATTGAAGAATTATTTAAATATATAAGCTATAAAGCATTTTGGTAGTTCAAGGTGTATTTTTTTCCCTGAAATAAATTAAGTAAATTCTACCCATGTCCTATGTTATTCAGGAATTAGAGCCCTCAGTGAGAGAACATCATAGAGTCTGATGTCCTGGATTGAAACCAGGCTCAATAATTTTGTAGCTATGTTACTTTACAGAAGTTACATATTTTAACTCAACCTCAGTTACTTCTTCTGGATAGTATATGAAATATAAGTATCTGCCAGGTTGGTTACTTATGTGCTGCACAGAATAGGTTCTCAATAAAATTGGCTACTATAATTGTTTTATTTCGATTGTCTTTTTTCTATTGCATGCAATCTCAACCTTGTTACTCTTCATTTGCCCTTTGTTTCTACTCATTTTGTTATAATTCTGCATTTTTTACTTACTGCTCCTCCTCTTTGTTTAACTCCTTAAATCTAGAATACAAATTACATTCCTAATTTTTTTCTGCCTTCCTTGCAATGTCTTAGTTATGACAGTCAATGATTTGTTGATTCAAGTTTAGCCATTGAAATTTGGATGTGGATCATGATGCGGTTCAGTTGTTAACCTGTAAAGGATTGGTAGTTTTAGCACATTTTCCTCTTTCAAGAGTATAAAACATTTTCCTCTTTCAAGAGTATTGCACATTTTCCCTGGTCACAAGGGTAGAATTTAAACTGGGCTGGACCTGCTATATGAAATCTGCCTTAGGTATAAATTTGTGTCAGGAATTTAGGAAATCCAGGTTGAATAGAGATTTCCCAAATTTTCCAATAGACTTAGCAAAAAATAGTTTTTCTTCCCTCATCTGGAAAATATGAAAAATAATACACCTCTTCATAACATTCTTTGAATAGGAATGGATGTTAAACGACTTAAAAATGTCTTGGCCTAAAGTAAATTTTCAGTAAATATAGTTGAATACCAGCTATTATTACTGTTATTACCATTGGTATCACCTTTATCCAGGATTGCAAAGATGGCAGGTTATGCATATTTAGCTTCAGAGACCATCTTGCTCATCACATAAGGAATGTCTGAACAAAAACGTAAAGCCAAGGAAAATAAATTCTTATGGATGAAGAAAGAGATAATGGCCAAAGCTTACTGCCTGAGTCTGTAGATCCAACCATGCCTGAATGCCAGGATATTCTATTGGAATTCTGAAATAAATGAGCCAATAAATTTCCTTTAAAAAAATAATGTGAGCTTTGTGTTTTCTCATTGTCACCAGAAGAATATTAAATGATCTTTCCACTAAACCACGTAGCCATCAAATGAGCGATTTTCTGGCAAATTTGATTAATTTGAAAGACAAACTTGATATTCAAGACTGGATCTCTCTCTCTCTCTCTCTCTCTTTCACACACACACACACACACACACACACACACACACACACAAGCACATACGCAAGATATCTTCTGCCTACATTATCCAGATAATCTCTTCAGTTAAATACTTGACTCTATCTGCATAGCCATAGTGAATTAAGAATGGAAATGATGCTGAAATAGATGAAAATTTAGGATCATTACCATTGTTCCATGTAATTAGGAGACCCAGAATGACCAATGAAGATCTGCACTTAACTATCATCATGACTTGATATTCTGGTTGTTCTCATTCAGTGTAAACAAAGAAAACAAGCTCCTTTAAAAAAACAAAACATATGGGGCTTATAGAGATAAAGAATTACAAATCTTGGGGTGCCGGGCTGGTTCAGTCTGTAGAGCGTGTGACTTGATCTCAGGGTCATGGACTTGTGAGTTCAAGACCCACAGTGGGCATGGAGTATACTTTAAAAAAAAAATTACAAGTTTTAATATCCCTAGTCCTAGTCTAAGCCTGAGGAAGTAAGTGGTCTGGGGCATAAAATGGTGATTTGTGTCTTGTGCATATCGCATAACTTGGGTCATTAAACAACTAAAAATAAACCTTCATTTTTCCATTGGTTACTTGGAAATCTCATAATTAATTAAACTCAGGTAAGCTATGTTCAGAAGTTTCCTAAATCAACAATTTTCTTAATAACTTCTACATGAATGCTGCTATATTTTAATTTGCATTTATTTGGATTTATGGCCACTCAAGGTAAAAATAGATTATTTGCTATTAGGTAATTTCCACTGTTAACAATGCCCATATTTTTGATTAGAGTTCATATACCTTACAGATCTTTAATTCAAAGCTAATTTTACCAGATAAAGATCTTTAAATAGGAATATTTCTATTCTGTACCTTTTCTCAATAAAATTTTATTCATACATATTCATGTAATGCCAAAAATTTCTTTGCCAGACATTTCTCTATATAACACTTGGACATTGTCTGTAATCTGCTACAATAATAATCTGTTATATTATAATAACAATAATAATAATAATCTGTTACATTATAATCTGTAATAGCCAATACTGTAAAAAAGCTAATATTTCTCAGAACATATCAGCTAGTTTTTCCCCCAAATTACAAACGATTTAAAAGTTAGTATGATAGGGATACCTGGGTGGCTCAGTCGGTTAAGCATCTGCCTTTGGCTCAGGTCATGATCCCAGGGTCCTGGGATCAAGTCCCACATCGGGCTCCTGCTAAGCAAAGAGCCTGCCTTTTCCTCTGCCTGCCACTCTCCCTGCTTGTGCACTCTCTCTTTCTCTCTCTGATAAATAAATAAAATCTTTTTAAAAAGGTTAGTATTATAAATTGACATAAGAGGTAAATAAAGAGCTACTTTTTCCTAGTGAGTCTTATTTTACATGTATGTGTGTGTGTGTGTGTGTGTGCTTGTGCATGTGACTAGAATCAGTTGAGAGGTGGTTTGAAATATCACCTTGAATTAGTCCTTTCACATATTCACAAATCAGCATGAAAAATGTTTCCAATTATTTGTGAAAAACTAGTCTGCATTTAGCTTGTGGATGCCAGGCTAGCATATTTCCCAAAACATGCAAGAGCTTTTGTTTTCATTGCTTTCTTCCACGGATTCCCCTCTGTCTCCTTTTAATGCTGTTCTTACTCATTTCTACTTTTTTCCTCAGGTTGGTTCTCTTTCTTATTCTCTCGCACTATATCATTTTCTCTTAAGACAGTTGGTGGCATTTGAAGACAGGATTTAACTATTAGCACAATCTTGCCTTTGCGTGGCCACCTTTCCCCCAAGGAATTGGCTTTCCTTTGAAATTGGCTTTAGATCTGACAAGGCCTCTGCAGTTTCACATTACTGCGAGCCCAATAGAGAAAATGAAGCCAAGAAATTTGATCAGGTTATCCTAGGGCAAAAGAAAAGGTTGGTTTGGAAAAATGCTTAATTTCCATGATCCAGCAGGGATTTATAAACTGATTCTCCTGAGGAAATCAGAATCTGGTTTTCCATTTATCCATCCAGCTTTTCCGAATTACCAGCACTAGGTGGTTTTAAAGATAAGGAATTGGAATGGATTCTGAATGTCGAATTCAATTCCTGATATGAGGTTATCTTAAAACATGGGTCAGAGCAGCAAGCCCCCTTACCTCACCTCTCCCCACCACCACCTCAACTACCACCACCAAACATTCTGTATCCTTCTGAGGTTTTTAGTAGATTTCCCCTAGAAAAATCTTGGAAGTAACTTAAACCCTTCAGAGTAAGAGACAATGTTAACCAAAGGCCAAAAAGGAGATACTAGGTTAATTGAGAAAGGATTTGCAAAGTGTTATTTTTTTTTCTATCTTGTATCTTTTATTGTTTTTCTTGTTTCATAAGGGGAGTGTTGAACAACAGGCTGTTTCTTTAAGCAATAAGGAGAAAATCAATCTACACCTTTCCTTACATCATTAAGTGTAAGATGAGCTAATATGCATAGACTCTTGGGGCCTCTTACTGCCTTTGAAAATGATCAACATTCAACACCATGATTTTTCTGCTTTGTGTTTCTTAATGTTATATTTCTGATGAGTAATAGATTCAAGAGTAAATAATTTCATTTTGTAAAGGAATTAGATGTGTTATGTTGTGTCCATTGCCTAACATTCTTATAACCTTTTAATACAAATTTGAGTTACACGTGGAAAATTGGAAGCAACATCTCTCTCTCCATTTGCACAGAACCAATTTAAATTTGTCATTCTAGTGTCCTCAGTGCAGGAGCTTGCAAAAGGAGCTTGCCTTTTGCATTACTCAGACTATAAAGGCAAATGTGGGGGTGTCACGCCAAATGCAGGTGAAGAGGAGGATGCTAATTAAGAACCATCATTCAATGTCATTTCTACATTAGATTAAGAAAAATCCATTAGAACACCCTATCTTATATTTCTGGAGAGGTCATGAACCAGGCTACTAACCTCATCAAAACAAACAGCCATAATCACTCTTTATCCACTTCACCACCATTCAAGCTACATTTAGGTCTCATTTGCCTCTCACCAATATGTTTTCTAAATGCATTGTAAGCATTCCTTCATTTTGAAGAACTTACCACAACAGCGTCATACATCTTTGCCCATATACATTTTTGTCAAACTGAGACATTTCATTGGAAATGTAAGGAAGGATTTTCTCTTTGGGCCCAGAGACTAATTTTCCTTGTATAGACTACCCAGAATACACCCGAGGAGGAGAAGTTTTATGGATGGAGTCTTTAGCTCTTGTTAACTTGCTAAGATCTCCATGGAAAGAGTAAGATTCAACTGTATTTATGCAGATCTAATTTTGTTACTTAAACCAAACCAATTTGGATAACCATTTGGATTTTTTTTGTTACCGCATTGATCATAAAATTAGTCTTCCAACAGGGCCAACCCCTTAAGCACATGGTCACCACCTCACTGTTTAATTTTCTACTGAACTCAGAAAATATATTACTAATTAATGATCCAGACTTAATAGTAATATTGATTTAGAAATAATGTTATTTCTACACAAGTAAAGTGAAGTTCAGAGTACAATTAACAGGATCATTTAGAAAGGAAAACTGTTTGAATTTGGTGGGCTAAAATTTGGTATGAATTACTTAGATGACTACCTCTGTTATTTACTTGGTATAGATACAGTTTAAATCATGGCATTAAAATGAATGGCCAGGATTTTCTTTTAAATGAATAAAGAATTGTAATGTTTCAGATACTTAGTTTAGATAACTTCAAATTCCTAATTTTATGTCTATAGATAGTTTCTAATTTTATATATATGCAGTTATATATGTGTACATACATATGTATATACTATATATATGTACATACATAGTCAAACAAACATGAATAGGTAATTTGTATAATTGGTGATTATAATACTTTATATAATCTGTTCACTCCATAAAAAAGAAGCAAAACATATTTTGATAGTCATATATGTCTGACATCCTATGCAAGAGGAGAAAAATGATTGAGAGTGAAATATGTGTATATATATATATGTGTATGTGTATATATATATATACATATATACATATATATATATATATATATATATAGTGAAAATAGAACACAAACTTAAATTTTGGATAATTTTTCCTTTCTTTTTTCAGTAAATGGCTATTCATCTTAATATGTGAGCATGAGGGGTGCCTGGGTGGCTCAGTGGTTTAAAGCCTCTGCCTTCGGCTTGGGTCATGGTCCCAGGGTCCTGGGATCAAACCCCACATGGGGCTCTCTTGCTCAGCAGGGAGCCTGCTTCCCACCC
The DNA here is from genome assembly GCF_010015895.1 of Lontra canadensis. Taxonomy (NCBI): domain Eukaryota; kingdom Metazoa; phylum Chordata; class Mammalia; order Carnivora; family Mustelidae; genus Lontra; species Lontra canadensis. Next base: position 11,979,477 of record NW_022631028.1, read on the forward strand.
CCCCTCTCTGCCTACTGGTGATCTCTCTCTCTGTCAAATAAATAAACAAAATCTCTAAAAAATAATTTAAAAATAATTAAAAAAAAAAAGCATGATAGTCTTCTTAGATAAAGTTGATAATAGTCAACATTTCTCCATTTGATTTGTGCATCATTTTGTGTAGTGTGCACATATGCACCACACACTAGGTAGTCGACACTATGTGTGTTACAGAGGGAACTGACACATGATTCTTTCATCAATTGAAGGTGAGCGGAATGCTGGCAACACACAGAAACTAAGGTGAAACTGCCTCACATGCATCTGCTGGTAGCCGGCCGAACTGATGTGCTTCTGTTCTATGCAATGGCTTTGACTATATCCATGAAGTCCATAAGTGAGATGTTTACAGAGAGACAAATTTCTATGCAAGTATGCAGAGGTTATGTACTGTATGTATAAAATCCCTAGAATCAGCAGACAGACTCAGATTCCTGTGTGCTTTCTACTTTTTAGCTGTTGACTTTGCGGAAGATATGCAACTCTGTAAGTTTCTGTGTGTTTTTGTTTTTCTTTTGTTTTGTTTTGTTTTGCTTCTGTAAAATGAGGTAAATACTTGCAGGTATTAAGGATGAATTTGAAGAATAAATGAGGTAGCATATGTCACGCATTTAGCACAGTACCTAACATAATAATTATTACAGTCATGACAATACAAAACAGAATACAACTAGTATAAATGAAACCCAAATTGCTGTGGAAGTTCAGAGGGGAGTTTCTGTGGAACACCTTGGGAGATCAAAAGCATTCTAGTGGAGAGTTAAAAGGTACACTGACTGAAGATTAATCAATGTGACAGCACAGGTGTTCCAGAAGCAGTGAGTGGAGAAATTAAATGCTGAGTGAGTGTTAGGGAAACCAGATGTGATTTAGGGGACTAAATGTGGTTAAATTTGAATGAAAGCAAGTATTAGGACAGAAGACTAGAAACATGAGTTTAAAACACAATCTTCTAGGCTTTTGAATGACAGGCATAAAGGTATGATCTTTATTTTATAGGACAGTTGAAAGACTGTTGATATTCAAAATGTTGGTGGGATGGATTAGAGATGAAGAGAAGTAGATACAGGAGGACAATTTAGAAGACATTTATAAAGTCTACCCTCAAAGAATGGGGTCACAGACTAGATGGCAGTAGAAGTGGGGATGAAGGGACAGAAATGAAAGATAATTCTGGAATAAAGATCAGACTTGGCAAATATGGGAGGCAATGCAAAGGAAGGTAGCAAGGGTTAAAGACTGGGTGGTTCCTGGTGCAGGTTATGGGCTGGATTCATATTTTGAAGCTTTACCCCCAATACCACAGAATGTGACTGTATCTGGAGGTAGGGCCTTTAAAGAGGTCATTAGGTTAAAATGAGGCCACTATAGTTGGCCCCCATCCAGTATGACTAGTGTCCCTAAAAGAAAAGGAAAGTTGACCACACAGATACCAGGAATGCACACACACAAAAGAAAGATCATATATGAATCCAGCAGGAAGGAGGCTGTCTGCAAGCCAAGAAGAGAGGCCACAGAAGAAACCAAGCTCTCAACACATTGATTTAGGCCTTCCAGCCTCCAGTATAGTGAGCCAACAAACTTCTGTTGTTTAAGTCACCCAGTCTGTAGTGTTTTGATACAGCAGCCTTAGCAAAGTCATACAATGTCACTCACAGAAATAGAGAAAATAGTTGTAGTGTATATTCAGATAGACGTAGATAATTACTATAAGCAGAGGCATCTCAACATGACTTATGCTTTACATGTTAAGATATTGAATGACTATCTTCTTATAATCTTATGGTTATATTATAAAGGTTAAAAATATAATGCTGTCATTTTATTTTGGGAAGAATGCTTATCTTATAGGCAGAATTAGAGTAATTATGCTAACTAATATAACAAAATTTTCTTCTCCCAACAGCTTCACAGAATAAAAAATCTATTCCTTATTTACATAAAATCACTATAAATGTTCCAGGTTGGATTTCTTTTCTCTAAGGGTAAATCTAGAGATTGTAGCCCCTTCCTTCTTATAAGACTGTTTTCTTCTTTCCTTCCCGTAGTCTCTGTCTTATGGCCTACCAAACTTTTAGTTTGCAGAGTTATGTATAATGGAGAGAAGGAAAAAGTAGCTAATTTGATATAGGATACATTTCTGTCAGAGTAATTCAGAAAGCCATCTGGACTTGGGGATTTACTCTTAACAATATAAATATTTGCTAGCAAACTCAAAACTCCAGGGCAGGAGTTAAATATTTTTTCTGTATGAAGTCAGATAGCAAATATGTCAGGCCCTGAGTACCATATAGTTTCTGTTGAAACTACTCAAATCTATCACTGCAGCATTAAACCAGGCATAGAAAACATGTAAATGAATGTACATGACTCTGTTCCAAAAAAACTTTATTTATAAAATAATTAACAGATCAGATTTGTCCTGTGGGCCATGGTTTGTGAACTCCTTACAGAGCAGATTAGGTAATCTGTCATTTGCACGAATTTCAGTCTTATACTCAGCTAACTGTATATAGGCAGTGAGTCTACCTGACTGCCCAGCAGTAGCATCAAAATGGGTTTTGCTGTGCTTTAATTTACCTGGGCAAAGCTCATGGAGTACAACCTGTACAGTAATAAGAACAAAGATACTGTTTGAAAAGTGGCCTCCATAGAAAAGGTAACTACTTGAATTGGTTATGAAAGTAAAGAGAAAGTGACAGGCCCAAGGCAGGATGGAATATAGCTAGAAGATGCTAATATTTGATTTCTGTTTCTTTGGTTTGTCTTAGAGGAAGGCTTTTTTTTTTTTAGATTTTATTTATTTGTCAGAGAGGGAGAAGGTGAGCGAGCACATAAGCAGGGGGAGCAGCAGATAGAGGGAGAAGCAGGACCCTGGAATCATGATCTGAGCTGAAGGCATATGCTTAACTGACTGAGGCACCCGGGCATCCCAGGGCTATTTTTTGATTTCGCTATTTCTTCAATCCCAAAGAATCTCATATGCACCCTTGTTTTCAGCTATCGTCTCCAGTTTGTCCATCGCTATTGGCCTATCTCCTTCATATTGCAAATGCCATCTGGGGGTATTGCTGTTTCTTCCAGTACATTTTTCAGATCTGCCAGATCGTATACTGAAGCATGTGTGAATCAGATGCGGGTTCCAGGCCCTAATCTTTCACTCTCTAGCCATATGCCTCAGCATTTCACTTTGCCTCCTAGAGGCCTGGTTTCTTCATTCTTAAATTTGGAATAATCACATATCTAACTCAGGTTTTTGTTTTTGTTTTGTTTTCTGTGTAGATTCAATGATTTAAACTATATAGACTACTAAATTCACTGTTTGGTACCTGGTAAGAGCTTAAAAATTGTTGAATAACATTTTAATCTCCATCAATAACTCCATCTATAATGCAATATGATTTCTAAAACCATAATTCTCCCAAAATTTTACCAAAGTCAATAATTACCTTTTTTTGGAGGGGGTGTTCCTAAGCCTTTTATTTATTTGATATTGTTAAACATTGTTTTCCTCACATAGTTTTCTGCTATAAAGTTCATGACTTGTACTTTTCTGTTTATCTCTTACTTTTTGATACTTTACTCTTCATATCATTTGATGGTTTTCCTCATCTGACTCCTAAAATGTGATGGTAGATGTCTCTTATTCCTGTCCCTTGTTTCCCCACGTTCATAACCTTAAGGATCCTTTCATAGCAGCAACTCTCCATAACCCCCAGAACAATCTAAAATAAAATCCTTCATTTCAGTACTTTAAAATCCCCCATTTGCAACTTTGTGAATATCTGATATTTTCATGAGCATATCTCAGCAGTATCACAGCATGTCCAAACCCATGACATGGTCTAGAACTTGACTCGTGTTTTCACTTGTCGCCATTGCTTCACATTTTAAGTCATTTTCTACTCTCTTGCTGCTGCTTCTCTCATATTTACTCAGTTCTCAAATCCTGCCCTTCTTTCAAAGTATCCTCTCTTCCCTGTCTCCTTTAGAAAAATCTCAGATCTTATCCTTGAATTCATCTGTGCCCTCAGTGTCTCTCCATTTCTTCTTCCATCTGTCTCTCCATGCATTTATTCAACAATCATGGAGGCCCTACTATGGCACCAAGTGGTTTTTGGTCTTTGCTCTGAGGCATACACAAAATGCCAGTCCCCTCCCAGCTTTTTAGAATGTATGCTCTCTTGGGGGACACTAGGATAATAGTCATGTGTATATACAATGGAATCAAGCTGTCTTATGCTAAAATCTTGAATCCATCACTTCCTGTAACTTTAGACAATTTACTCAATCTATGATTTGTTTTCTCATGTAAAATGTGAATAATACTAGTACCTACTTGATAGATACTTTGTGAGTATAAATAAAGTAATAGTACATGCAATTTACTCAATCTATGATTTGTTTTCTCATGTAAAATGTGAATAATACTAGTACCTACTTGATAGCTACTTTGTGAGTATAAATAAAGTAATAGTACATGCAAGCCTTAAAATTGTGCAAAACATATAATAAACCTTTAATAAATGTTAGCCTTTATTATTGTCACTATTGTTATTAACAAAAACTGAAAGGAAAATTGCTGCAACAAGGCTTCACATGTTTAGAGCCAAGATGAGTCATCGAGGGTTATAGTGATTCAGGGAAATTGGACTGAGTCATCTAGAGTTAGAATGATTCAGGGAAACTAGGCTTTTCCAGAGCCAGGCTATTGAATACCCCAATGCAAACAAAGCTTCATGTTTTTGACTGTTGCTGGTAAGACTGAATATGGTAGGTAATGACCTCTAATAATAAGCTAAAACATGTGCAGTTTCTCCTGTTCACAGTGTGGAGACGTTTTAGCTTTCTGGAAAAAAAAATAAGTAATATCAAGTACTCAGTGTTCTTTTTTTTTTTTTTTAAGATTTTATTTGTTTATTTGACAGACAGAGATCACAAGTAGGCAGAGAGGCAGGCAGAGGGAGAGGAGGAAGCAGACCCCCTGCTGAGCAGAGAGCCTGATGCAGGGCTCGATCCCAGGACCCTGGGATCATGACCGAGCTGAAGGCAGCGGCTTTAGCCCACTGAGCCACCCAGGCGTTCCTCAGTGTTTTTATTTTATTTATTTTTTTGAATCAGTGTTTTAAAACAACTTGAAGTATTATAATGATCTTCTTATTTTATTCCTGTATCCATGTCTAACCTAACCTCTATTAAGGCCAATTATATAATTTTTCCCATTTATATATTGCATTGTCCCAAGTGGAAGAAGAATGAACTATGTCTTATTTCAGGGTTCTTATTTTTGGTATATAATAAGTATTCGGCAAATACTTGATCATTTCATTGAAATACAACTTTCCTGATCAAAGCAAATGATTTAGAAATTTCTAGATCATTTTATGAAGATATATTCATGTTGTCACTGTATTCTACAGCAAACATTCTGTACCATTAAATCAAGGCTAATTTAAAATGCATGTGCTGTTTTGTCATGAGACAACAAGACTATAGATATCAGCCAAGTCATCTCTACTACTGTAAAATTAAAGTACAAAATCAACTGATTAAGATTCTGAGATACGGTCTTCATGATGATTAAGACCTTGATTATTCTCCTGGATTCTGCTTATATATGAACATCACAACTGTGCTTTCCATTGTGAGAATAAATCATTTAATTTAAATGAAAATATCTTATTTGGCTCTACTCAGGTGGTTTTGCTGTTTTGATTAAATACTATGTTTATAAAGGCCATGGAGGTATTTAAAATTGTTTACCTCTCAGAATAAATATTTGTTTCATAACTTGGCTAGCTACTAAACCAAGTCCACATTTACACTAGCCCTTAATGAAATGGCTATTTGCAAGAATTGGACTATAACTGCGTTGATGCCTGAGAAACAACAAATCAGCCTTGGGGGTTGCATTTTACGGATATGGGTTGTATGTGCCAGTAATAGGAAAGATCCGTTTGTCTTTGAAAGCTTGGCATTGGCCTGGCAGAGTGGTGAGGATCCCGCCTGTGCTTTCCTCAGAGCAGGACGTTGCACTTTCATTTTGCACATTCATTTTCTGAGTATCCTGCAAGCAGTGCTGTTATCAGAGCTACACTTGAGATGGAAGTGATCCCTATTATGGCCCATACTGAAAATCTCCTCTGGATTCCACTCTGGTAAGAATTAGGCTGTTGTGAAGGCATTGAATCATTCCAACTTCAGCTACAGAAAGGAAGTTTTGCTTCCTTAGGGTATTCAAGATGGTCTTTGCTATTCTCAACCTTACTGTTTTCATCACTGAGGACATTTTAAAACACACTAAAGTTCCATTTATTCCAAATAGTGGAAAATTAATTATGCTGGTTCAAGGAGAGGTGCCATGTTTCATGTTTGTCACATGCAGATTCTGTATGTATATACATATGTATGTGTGTGTGGAATGATGACTCACGTTTTCACGTGACATTACAGGCTAGCCCTTTCTCCTAAGGTAATTTATGTGAACAGTGATAACAGTAATAGTTTCATCTGATTCTTCACTTGCAGGGCCCAGGAAATGCTTGTAAACTCTGAGGTTCACAAAATTCATCTGGTTGTCAATTGCATGTGTGTGTATATTTCCCAGTTCCCTTTCAAACTCTTAATGATCTTTTTCAGTTTACCACTTTGACCCCAGAATACCACAGGTTTTTATTGACAGGGCTATTTATTTCTCAGGGAATAAGAAATAAAGGTATAAAAATTTGTTTTCTGGATGAAGCCTTCTTTAGGATGCATTATGCGTTTTGTTGTTTTTTGGTTTTTTTCCCCTTTTCTCTCTCTCTACATTACATCTGTATATTTAGGGAAGCAATGCTAGCTCATGTTTTAGTCTTGTTATTTTTCTGACCTTATTATGCATTTTTCTTACTTTAGTATGCACCATAGTTTAACAACACTTTCTGTATCCTTTTATTGAAGTTCAATCTCTTGGGAATCAAGAGGAAAAACAAAGTCATCCATCTTCAACAAATATACAAGATTACACCTACCAACAGTAGTGAGTGCAAAATTGGTGATGCTCTCCACGAGTAGAATTCCATTTAACTACCAATTCCCAAGGAAGCCAATGGTATGAACAAAACCACAGTCACTATTTCAGAGAACATATTGCTTTTTCCTTCTTTGAGATAATTCTAACAAAGGACTGTTTCACCTTACATCTTAGATCACATGATGGTGAGAAAACTCTATAACTTAAAGGATAGGAGTTTATTATGGTAAGTATAAAATAGAACAAACAGTTGGGCTTCTACAGCCTTTTACAGGAAAACCTCTTCTGACCCTTCTATAAACAATCCCCTTGGTAAAGTCCCCATTTTATGTTGGTTTGCTCTGTCATCTGTGTAGAGTTATAGCTTGAATAAATTCTTCTTGAGGGTTTGAAGGTTGGCATGGGAATGCCTTTCTTTTCTAGATCTTATAATGGATGTGTGCAATTCGTCAAGTGTGGAACATATGCCTTGCTTTATTCACAAACTTTTAGAGAAGTTAATTGCCAGCTATCACCTTCAAAAGCTGGCACCAGATTCTGATATTTAAATCAGTTGAGGAAAAATTAGTCAGGAAGCCTTTGCATTTTATTCCTAGTAAATACATTAATTTATTATCAAAATAAAATTTATTTCAAGAGCATTTTAAGTTTTTCAATGCTTATTATTTTGATTCATTAAATATCTTGATGAACACTTAGACTTTCACTGTGTCTAAATTTTGGAGTGGGTGTGTGAATTAAAGACAAAACAGGGCTCCCAGATAATAGCAGTTTATAAAAACTTTAGTTGCATTTTATTTGTGTAACATTTAATGGAAAATTGTTTTCTGTATATACATTAGATTTGTGGCATTTTTGTGTATGTTGAAAAGCATACCATCTTCCAAATGTTTACTTCATAAAGAAAAAAGTTTAGGACTACAAAACAAACTCACTTTTATTTATTCGGTCTTATTCTCTCTTTTAACTGGACTGTTGACACTTGTCAACACCTTGAAAACTCACTAAAATGCATTGTGCATTCTGTTTTTGCAATTTCTGGTTATTAGATCGTTATGAAAAATTAAAAATATCATCTTTTTCCTGTTCATGATGTTCAGCTGCTGCATAAAAGAACAGATATAATATTGGATGAAATACTATAAGATAAACCATTTCTTGCTTCATAGTAATTGTTGCTGGGGCTCACGTAATCATTAGTCTCATTTTGAGAATCAAAAATGAGCTGTCCTCAAATGTATTTTTCATTGAATAAAGCAAAGAAACATGTTTGATGTACGAGAGTTATTGTTAATTACCTTGTGTGTAAGATATTTATCAGTTAATCAGTCCTAGCTGTTTTCACCAAAAACACTTTTCCTCTGGGCATGCATAATAGAAAAACCATATTATGTTGGGCAGAGAGTTGTTTTGTACTTCCTTTTAAGCAATTCATTCAAATTTAGATAAATTTTAAATTCTTTTATTATTAAGTGGACTAACTATATTTATTCCACTTTGTTTTCAGATGCAAATGGTTAACTATTCTGTATTCTAATCAGTAAAGAGCCCGGTGACTAAATCATAATTTAATGATCTCTTCCTAGAGAGATAATGATGCAAAATTTAGATCTGAAAAGAGGATTCTCATTTTTATCTAATTGGGCTGATCCTTTTGCAAAATCTCTGCAGGCTTCTGTAGTTGTGCTAATAATAGAACACTGGATGAAACTGACATAATGAAAGATGCTATATTTTATTCAGGAAATATAGATTATTAAAGCATATCTTCATATATGAGATGACATTTTTGTGCATGTGGTAATGTTCATTTTCTATTGAATTAGGGGAATTGTCAGTTTTACTGGATGCAAGAGCTAGGCCTTTTGGGTTTAAACAGTCTTACATACTCTGAGTAAATGGAAAGAAAAAATAATTTTTTATATTTACCCATTTATTTCCCATTTCTAGTGCTCTTTATTTCTTTCTTAAGATCTGAGTTTCATCTGGTATCATTTCCCCTCGGCTTTAAGAACTGCTTTTAGCATTTCTTGTAGTGCAGCTCTGACAGCAATAACCCTCTTTAGTTTCTTTCATCTGGAATTATGCTTATTTTGCCTTCATACTTGAAGAGTATTTTCACTGGACCTGGAATTCTAGGTTGATTTCTTTTTTTCTTTCAGCACTTTAAATGTGCTATTCGCCTGTATGTAATGTGCTGCTTTACCCTCTGTCTTCTTTTCAGGTTTTCCTTTTATCTTTGACTTTTTAACAGCTTGACTATTGTTCACCTGGGTGGGGCTCACTTTATATTTATCCTGCTGAATGTTTGCTGAGATCCTTGAATCTGTAAGTTTCCGGCTTCCCCCATATTTGGTAAATTTTCTGGCACTATGTCTTCAAATATATTTTTTACGTCTCATCTTTCTCTTCTACTGAGGCACCAGTTACACAGATATTAAATATTTTGTATTTATTTTAGTATTTAGTATTTATTTAGTATTTATTTAGTATTTATTTAGTATTCATTTTTCTGCCTCTCTTCCTCTCATGCTGGAAACTGTATATTGATCTGGCTTCAAATCCACTGACGCTTTTCTCTGCCGTCTCTAAACTGCTATTAAGTAAATTGAAATTTTAAAAAATTATTTTTGATTTTGTATTTTTTTCAAATCAAATTACCATTTGGTTCTTTTTTTTTTTTTCAGAGATTCTATTTCTCTGCTTTGGTTTCCTAATTTTGTATTCATCGTGATAATATTTTATTTCCATGAGCATAATTATAATTGTGCTTTAAATTCCTTATCTGTTATGTCCAATGCATGGATCACCTCAGATCACATATATTTTATCATATGTTGAGCCATCTCAGATTGTTTTCTTGGTATTGTAGAGATTCTGGGTTCTGTTATGTTCTCCAAATAATATCAATTTTTATTTTTCTTAGCAGGCAGTAAATGTAGCCAAGGTCAAACTATAGTCTCCTTTGTAGTGGAAGGTTGACATCTCAATTCAGTTCTTTTGGAACCTCAGCATCGTTGTTTGGAAACTGTCCTATTAATACATATTTCAGAGGATAGCTGAAGATTGAGCATCATTAAAACTGAGAATGAGGGGCTCCCTCTCCCTGGCTCTCTCCTCCATGGGATTCCCCCTCTTATTTTTCAGTTGGTCTGGTTGTACAAAATCTGTTCTCTGTTTCTTCAAGACTGTTAAGTCTGCAACTTTTCTTTCCCTATTTTACCCACTTAGCATGGATAGACTGGGTCCTGTCCTTCAACTTCAACTTGTAAATCATCCAGTGTTGTTTCCCTCTCCAAGTATCTACCCTCTTCAGTATCTGCCTGTTTGGGGGTCACTACACAGTGCTTTCAGGTATTATATTTTATATTTTGTCTATACTTTATAGTTTTGACCTGCAGGAGGGTTAATTCTGAAAATAACCATTATTAGAAGTCTATAACTTTACACTGGAAAGAATTACAAATTCTTATGCTTGTTAACTTCTCTTTTTTTAAAACATTTTTTATATTTTTTTTATTAACATATAATGTATTATTAGCCCCGGGGTGCAGGTCTGTGAATCACCAGGGTTACACACTTCATAGCACTCACCATAGCACTTATTAACTTCTTTATGTCTTCTTCAGATAACTGTTTCAGAATATTTTAGGGACCTGGAATATTTCAGATTTTCATCATTAAATTCCCTCTTTTACTCATATTTGAGACATTAAAATCTGCTTAATTTTAAGAAACTTTTAAGATGGCTTCTATACGCAACATAAGAAATTTTGCAAATGTGTTTTGTATTTATATTTGCATGGATGTACTGAGCTATAGGAAACAGAAGATGAGCTGATAAATTTGGCCTGCCTAAAGGAAACACTATATATGGGCATATAAGGGTTATGTAAAACTCGTGCCTGGTGACATCCCTTAAATGTTTTATTACGAGCTGCCAAAAAACTATTTGAGTGAGATCCAGGTTGAAAAAGGCGGTGGCAGCAGGATCCTGGGTTTCTGGGCTACTAGGTCCGTCTGGGACACAGCTGGGGCGCCCTATGTCAAGTGGCCCCCACACAAGGGGTACTCCCTTGGCATGTGGAAGGCCCTCACCTACTTCCTAGTGCTACCTGGTGCGGAAGTGAATATGTTGAACATCTTCTTGAAGTCACATTACAGAGAGTAAGAGAAACCCAAGTTCATTGCCTACCCCATCTCTGCATCAGGTTCAAGCCCTTTCCCTGGGGAGATGGTAATCATACTCTCTTCCGTAACTCTTAATGTGAATCCACTTCCACAGGCTATGAAGATGAAGAAAAAGAACCTGGACCTAACTCCCCAGTGGGGACCACAGCAGGAGTTTGGACCATGATGCTGCACACAGACCAGAAAAGTACATGGGACCTTAAGCTCTCCTTCCTTACTTGCATCAAATGATGACCAGTATACTGATCTTCTATTCCTTTGGTATGGCAGGAGATGGCTTAAATAAATTAGATTGGTCCATGGGAAATAATAAACAAAAGCAAACCAAAAATACCAAATAACTACCTGAGTGAGGAACTGGCAGAAGATAGAGGAACTAATGCCTATAAGATAAGGCAAATAGTTCTTGTCGATACAAAGAGGAGGTTCAGACCCCTTGCTGTGGGTTTATTATACTGTGGTATGGAGTTTAAATGTCTGATTAGATTTTGTCTTGTTTATCATATTCTGAACGACAACATAAAAAATAGATTGTAAAAAATACTAATAATAAAAAAATAGATTGGTAAGTCTCATTTAACCCCTGAAAGACAATAAATTCAATGCAATGCCTGTAAACAATTGATTTTACGAAAGAGAGTTTTACCTCCATGTTGACCTTAGTCTACTTTCTAACAGATTAAGTTCTTTGCAGCTAATCTTTTAAACTCGGGCAAAGGGCCTGGTGGGGAAAGTATCCTATGATAGGAACGAAAACCACCCCTTAAGCAATAATGACTGCCTTGAGCAAGACCCCACATGGTTCACCCTGAGATGATGATTGACCTGACCTTTACTGCTCACCTGCAAGTACCCACTGATCTTTGTCCTATAGTTTTCTTATAGAAACCTAGAAGTATTTTCAGCACTTTGGAGACAGTCTTGGCGACATTGCTCCACTGTCTTCCTGGTATTGGCCTTGCTAAAATAATCCCTTTCTTATTTCACCACCACTCATTTCTCTGCCTTTGGATTTTGTCAGTGGTGAGTGAACGAACCTGGTTTGGGATGCCCAGAACCAGGTGCTCTTGCCCCCTTGGGCCCCAGTTACATCTGGGTTTGATGTTAATATAGCATATCACATATTAGTGATTTGTGATTTAAATGCATGTCTGGTAATTAATTTGTTTTATAGGGTAATGTCAACTGAAAGCATGAATTATGACCCTGAAGCATTGTGTGAAAAGGACAAATTGTTCCATGGCTCTTTTTAAAACTGCTAAAAATATGTCCCCAAAGAATGTACCATCATATTGTAATTAAAAAAAAAAAAAAGTCCCTATGCATTGTCTAGACTTATACCGCACTTTAAGAATGCAAGGATGGCAAATATCCAGCATGTGAGGATCATTTCTTGTGTAATATCACTGATAGACATCATTAATAATCACTTTGTCTTTTCCAGCTGAACTCAGATAGAGGGTTGGAATCCTTTGGACATAGTATTTCAAAGAGTCACTATCAGATGGGTTATCTCATGAAAGGAAGACTTTTTGTCACGCACATCTCTTTTACTAAGGAACCTATCCAAAGGGAATAATCTTACCTAGGAATCTATAGTGAATAAAGATGATATTGGGGGCACCTCATTGACTCATTCAGCTAAGCCGCCAACTCTTGATTTTGGCTCAGGTCATGATCTTAGGGTCCTGGGATTGAGCCTGGGGTTAGGCTCTGTGCTCAGTGAGGAGTCTGTTTCAGTATTCTGACTCTCCCTCTGTCCTTCCCCCGACTCATAAGCTTGCTCTCTCCCTCTCTCTCTCTCTGAAATAAATAAATCTTTAAAAATTATTTTGATGTCAGGAAACATGAAACTAACTTAAACTATTTTGCTATAATATTTTTTTACTCACCTAAACACATCGTCAAGATGTAGTTCAGTTTCAACTTTTAATAAACAAGAAGCTTTCATCTATTTGAAGACCTAAGTCTTCAAGTAAATGTCAAGTATCTGTCTTTTCTTTTCCCTGCGGTGGTTTTATTCTCAGGCATGCTTTGTCTGAATGGGGATAAGCAGCCATCTTCCCCTACCTTACATCATGCCTCCCGAGCAATCCTGTGTTTTTTCCCTCATACTTCAAGCACACATCCCAGGTAGGTCTTTCATTAGCTCCTTTTTAGTCTGTTGCTTTTCATTGTTCTAATCACCATAGATAGAGGGATGGGAACTATGGATTTTATACCTGGGTAACATTTCCAGACCAGTGGTAGATCGGAAGTATTGGCATCAGCCTCAACTCAGTCACATCAACCTAGGAGATGTCATTTTCTAGGATTGGTTACTGGCAAGCAAAAAACAATGGATACCTACTGTACCATCCATTCTTTTTTTTTTTTTTTTTAAGATTTTATTTATTTATTTGACAGGCAGAGATCACAAGTAGGCAGAGAGGCAGGCAGAGAGAGGAAGGGAAGCAGGCTCCCCGCTGTGCAGAGAGCCCGATGCAGGGCTCGATCCCAGGACCCTGGGATCATGACCTGAGCCGAAGGCAGCGGCTTAACCCACTGAGCCACCCAGGCGCCCCTGTACCATCCATTCTTAACTGAAATGACAGAGATTATACCTGTATTAATTAGGGGAAAGACTAAATAGTTACAATAAAGAGACCTCAAAAGACACTGTCTCAAAGAATAGGCAAGTTTAGTTTTTCATGGTAGTATGTGGGCTCTAATTCCTAGATTCATGCGGGACTCAGGATAATGGGGGTTCTTTTGTCATCCTCCTATGAATATTTCACTGTTGTAGGCTAGCTAGAAGGAAAAAGAAGAGTGAATCTAGATTACCTTTAAGAAGATGAGCTGGTAGTTGCCAATAGTGTTTCTTCTTGTGTCCTTTTGGCAAGAACCTAGCCATGGGGACAAACTTGGTCGTAAGGGTGTATGTGAAATGTAGCCTTTAGGTAGGTGGTTATGTGGCCAGGAAGGAGGAAAAAAGAAAGATTGTGGGGTGAGGGGTCAGGGCAGGGAGAGAAGCAACCAGCAGCCTGTCACAGGCACTTATGTTAAGAAGACCTACTGGGTCTCTTCCTGTTCTGTAACAAGTTTCCTTTATTCTGAGAATGGGAAAACAAATTTCCAAAATCAATTGGACAAAATAGACAGAAGAAAAGTATCAACTGAGACCTTTATTTTGACTATTTGTCTCTGTAAAGATCAGCCCTTATTCTCCTGGTATCATTCACCATTTCACTATTTAACATTTATCTTGTTTGCTGTAGCAAAACTGGAAGATGACAGTAGTCTGTCATATTCTAAAATCATACAAGAATAATTATTGACAAGATTAAGAATATATTTAGAATTCAGAATATATGTATATTTAGAATCTAGAATGTGTGTGTGTGTGTGTGTGTGTGTGTGTGTCTGTATAATTCTAGACCACTAACTTGTACAATCTTGAGAAAATTTCTGAACCTTGCCCTCCTCAAGTATAAAAGGAAGCTATAGGAGAATATGCTATCTGAGGTAAATTCCAGATTGAAAAGATTTTGTATTATGTTGGACATAGAGAGATTTAAATGAAATTTCCATCCTCCAAAACTATGAAGACTTTTCCCAACAAATGGATTTATACTATAAACCTATTCTCAGGCATTTGAGATAAGACTTCACTGCAGAAGACTTTGGAGCAAACTGACCAGTAGGAGAGAAAGGTAGTTATAACGGGCATTTGAGCATTTCTGATTGGAGGACAAGAAATCTTTCTGACTTTTACAAGTAATCAACAAATGCCTTAGAGCATGAGATTAGATAACACTTAGCATGATTATAGCTACATAAGTATAATATTGTTAATGGCCGTAAAATTACCTAGCCCTTAAAAAAATCCAGTGAAAATATTTGGTTCCATGACCTCCTAAGGCTGAATCATTTGTATTAAAGATTCATGACATAAAGTACAAGATGTTACCTTTTTATTTGTTCCAGAATGATTGCCCTCTGATTTTTCATACATGGCCTTTTGTTCTTGTGTTAAAGGAGTATCAATACTGTCAGTTTAACTCTGCAGAATTAATATGATCTTTAGCTTTCTTAATATCTAAGCTGAACATAGCTGCTTTATACTTCCAAGGTTGCCTTTGAGGACCTACCCTTCAGTGGAACTTCCTGCCTTCCTTTAGGACAGTAGTTGGCCAGGAAATCCCTGTGGATCTGTGACTATTCAGAACTGCTAGACTGAAATGCCATTTTGAAAACTACAGCTCTTCCGCTAAACAATTTTTCTAGGAACATTGCCATATCACTAGCTACTCGGCTTTGCCAAAAGTCAATACTCCTCCAATGGTCCTGGCTCTGGGAATGATACCAAATGATGGTTCAAGCTGGGGATAGGCAGTAAATCAGCAGTAAAAGCTGAAAAATACCACGGCTCTTAATATCTTTTCTCTTTTTTCCAGATGACTGGCCTATCTCTCTCACCTTCTGCTTCTATTCATGAAAGACCTCCTTCCTCCCCTTCATTTGTGGTTTGATAGTTGTATTTTTATTTTGCATGGCCTTCCTCAATTGTGAGAGATAAATTCACACCTTTCAAAGCTAATGCAACCAAATTTCCATGTGACTTGTAAGAAATGTAGTCTTTCTTTAGCACTCACATGCAATTGTGTGATGCCTGATAGATTAGGATTGTTTGTTGAACAAAGTGTCAGACAGGAGGATGGGAGCCAAGAGAGGGTTTCAAAGCAGCAGCAGAAGGTAGCTTCACCGAATTTCCACTCCGGTTGAAGGCTGCCTTCTGGTCTCTGTTCCAGCCTTTCTGGAATCTGAAGCAGCGAGCTGTTTTAAATTCTTTGGGTCAGGAAAGTCTACATTTGTGGCCTGCCTTTGGAAATGTATTAAAAAAAAAACAAAAACAAAAACCTATCCTTGGAGATAACATCTAGGAGGTATTTTTTGGATGTGGAAATTTAAGTCGTCTGCTTCTATTTTGCATTTCTTTAAAAAGACTTATTTAGCTGGCTAACAGTCTTTCTTTCAAATACTTTTTTTCTTTCTTGATGAATCATTTGTCTTCCCTCTTCCCTTTCTCTTTCCCTTCTTCTTTTTTTCCTTATGCACTTTCCCCTTTCTCCCTCATTTCAAATTTATTTGCCTGGGGTAGAGCATATTGTATATATACAAACTTAATGGCTGCCCCTAGTTAGCTCTGGGCTTACTATTGGGCTGTTAGTTCCTCATTTATATTCAGTGTCAGAGATGCAGAAGTTATTTCCCTTTCAAGAAAACTCATATTTAAGAACTGACCCTCATCTCTTTGTTTCAGCTATTATGCCTTGGTATTCTTTAATATGTTTTTGGATATTTGACTTAAGAAGGAAGCAGCTAGCCTTGTCTATTGTGTTTTCCACTGTACCCTAGTACCTTGAACAATGACTGACAAATATTAGGATCTCTCTCCCTCTCTCTTTCTATATATCTTTTCATAATGATCCTAATGTCAAACAAACAAATCATAGAGAAAAGAAGAGCTGTATATTGAAGAGTATCCTGTTGGTCTGGCCAGGACTGAGTTTTGACTCTTTTGGTCAGAGAATGTTTATCCAGAAATGTGGTCAACTTCTGAGTTCAACTCAGCTTTGGGTCTCCTTGACCATGGAAATGTTTTCTTGTATTTTTCCTGTTGGAATTTCATTCAATATTCTATCTTTGTTTCTACTTTAGAAAATATGCCATGTGAATAATGATGCCTCAGGCAAAGAAATTACTCTAGTAGTACAATTTAAACTCAGGGCAAATCCTGCCCTCACTTGCATTTGCAATTTGCAGTGCAGTCAGTAAGAATTGGGCCCACACATGAACTGACAGAATTGGAACTCCAAGGTTAGCAATTATTAAAGTTTAAAAGTCCATTAATTCATTTTCAAAATATTTTATTTAGTTGTTTCTGAGGCAGAATTCTGAACTGCCTTCCCTCTAGTTGCTACTATAGTAGTATCCAACTCTGAGGGGAGCTCCAACTCTAAATGTCCTCATTGTTCAATGTACAAGATGAGAACAAAACCAGACTGTAAAGTCAATCTTACTGCCTTAGTGGAGTAAAAATTAGAAGTCAATGATTCTCTTACCATCAAAGAGAACTTAAATTCAACAGAATTTTTTTAAGTGGTATTGTGTGAAAAATTTGGAAAATATGATCATTATGTAAAAAAAAAATGAAAGGGATATATAAATAACTTATTCTGCAAAAGCCTGTAACTTTCCCATATTATTTTGGAATCCTAAAATGAAATTTACATGTTTTGGTGGAATTGACAAGGTATCAGAAATGGCCTTTTGCAGTGGAAATAAGCACACAGGGCTTTCTTCTATCTTATAATAGTGAATTAATGTAGAATAAATGAGAAAAACTTCACGGAACAATGTGGTAAAATTAGACTAAGTATTAAGACAAAAAATTTAAAAATGGCTAATAGCGAAAGGTGTCCATATTTATTATGTATGTAATCATTTGTTAGCTTATTGTAGTAGCATCTTTTGTAAATTAAATAACAAGCCTCATCACACCCATAAATAAGGAAGGAAAGCAAAGAGAATATTTTTAATAGGTACATGGCACCACACCCATCTAACATGCAGCAATGAAGGAAAACCAGACCGGCGACCCGTGTGTGGAATATGTACTGAGTGTAATCATCGGGAGGGGGATGGTTTTTTTTTTTTTTTTTTTTTTTGTTTGTTGTTTGTTTCTGCAGCTGAAAGGGACAGCGATCCTACCTCTTTTGATCATAGATGTTGAATATGACGAGGGAAGTTTTGGCTTCGTCCCTTCCTTTCTCCAAGAGATAAGAGTCTTAAAAGCCTGTAGCTCTCCCGGTCCTAAAGGAGTGTGCAAAGGGAGGGAAAATAAGCGGCGTGGGTGAGGGGTGGCGGAGCAGAACCCAGCAAGAGCTGAGAGGCGCTAGCCAGCCTCTGCCCGGAGGGCGTGGATCCCAGCGCAAGCCAGAACAGGTCGGGCGTTCTCGCGGCCACCGCCAGCGGCGGGAGGGGTGGGGCGGGATCTCAGCCGGCAGACCCGCGTGTGGATCAGCTGCAAGCGGCCGGCAGTAAACTCCCTTGGTTCGGCTCGGAGCTTCTGGACACCGCACGTCCCTCTCCCGCAGCAAGTCAGCTAGAGGGAGAAGTTTCCCTGGGGGAAGGTACGGAACAGATCCAAAGCCAAAGACAGCTCAGGTGTGTCTGGGTGGGGGTTAATTCGCATCTGTTTTGCTAGCCCTACGGCTCCTCCCAGTTCTAGGGGTAGCCAACTCTTTGGGCGTGATGGAAGGCGGATTAAGGGTTTGCTGCTGGGAGGGGTCAGCTCACTGTGGATAGGAGATGGTGCGCATTCAGGGCTCCATCCTTGCCTAAAGTGGGGTGGTCCCGGGTCCCTCAGCCCTAACCCGGGAAGAGACGCCCCCTTTCCCAGCCCCGCCCCCTGGTGGCTGAGTCTGGATTCAAACACAGCCCGGTATCGGCCGGGTAGACTGAACCCGCTACACGAATCCTCCAGCTCCCACTTTCTCCGCGTGGTTACGGGTAGGTTAACCTATGTCTTTTCTCCAGCAATCACCGCCCCCCCGCCCCGCGCCCCCGACCCTCTGGCGAGCATTCCAAACCCTCCTGGAGATGGCAGCCCTCTCTCCAGTAGGGGGTCTGAGGTCTACCAGGGTTTGGGGTCAGTTCTGGTGGCTCTCCTCCCTGCCCCTGACCATCTTTTGGGTCGTAGGGCTATATTCTTTCCCGCACCCCACCCCGCCCCTATCTTGCTCCCATTCTCAGGGGAGGATTCCAGGTACTGGTTGGGGTTCGGTATACGCTGCCACCTTGAAAACGGAAATCTGTAGACAGCAGGTTGTGGGGGGCGGGGGGACGGCAAGAAAAGGGGAGGTTTCGGAGTTCCACCGTGGGGGCTAGAGGCCAGGCCGGGGGCGTGGTTGCCATGGCTCCTTGGTAGCTGAGCTGGGGGAGCTAGAGATGCCAGTCACGGATGGTCCCTTCTTCTTTGTGCCTCTCTCTCCTTTTTTTTTTTTTTTTTTTTTTTGAGTGAGTGAGAGTGTGCGTGGGGAGGGAGAAAGTGATTAATTTGGAGAGCAGGGATTGGAGCCTGGAGGCTGGGAGGCTGGGGAACGCCGGCCCCTTGATTCCCACTCCTCTTGCGCGCCGGGTGAGCAGCACTTTCTCAGTCAGGGGCTGGGCTGAGGAATTCCTGCGAAAACCCAAGGGCCGAAGAAGCCGCTGTCGCGCGGGCCCAGGTACCCACGCCCGGAACCGCGCCTTGGGGCGAGCGCGCGGTGGGTGGTCCGTCTGTCAGCTAGGAAGGCGGGCAGGGGAGGGGGTGGACGGCGAGCGGCGGAGGGCAGGTGTCTAGTGGCACAGCAGGGCGGCGCGACGGGGAGGGAGCCCCGCGGCTCAGCCCTGGGCTAGGGGCGCTGGGGTTCGGCCCCGCCCTTGCAAGCCTCCGAGGAGCCCCCGGACCCGGCAAGTGGCCCCCCCTGGGCACGCGCGTGCGCGACGGCGCGCTCTCTGGAACGCCCGTGGTGGCTGTGGGGGGCATGTGCGCGTGCGCGCGGAGGTGGGCAACTGGTGAGCCACCTGGGCTCGCTCGAGGCAGTCTCTCGAGGCTCCCAGGTGGGTTTTATTTGCAGCTCCGGCGTCTCCGTGATGTGTGATTTTGGGCAGGCCGTTTAACTACTCCGTGCCTCGGTTTCCCCTTTTAAATAATAGCGGTAATATCATGCCTTGCTTATTAGGTTTTTTCAGGACTGGAATGAGATAATCCAAGAAGGCAGTTTAGTTTCGTGTTTATGCTTAATAAACACCCTAAGTTACTTATGGTTGCTGATGGCGTTACTGTTATTATTAACTAATCCTCAATTTAATTAGATACGGTGCATTCTCATTTCTTCGCATCTTTATATAAGGCAAAATACTGTTTTCGAATTTTGAAGAATATCAGTGGATATTAAATATTACTGCCCCGTACAACTCCTACATAGCTCTGGATTGCAGCAGATTGGAAGATAGGAATTGACCAACTGCTGGTCATGTTGGCTTGTCAGTACATGGACGGAGAGAGAAGCTTAGAAAGCTATTTGGGGAAACTTAGTGATAAGGTGGGGACAAAAGAGTTTATTCTGCAGCTTTGTGCATGAGACTCTAT
Source organism: Lontra canadensis (assembly GCF_010015895.1). Classification (NCBI taxonomy): domain Eukaryota; kingdom Metazoa; phylum Chordata; class Mammalia; order Carnivora; family Mustelidae; genus Lontra; species Lontra canadensis. The sequence continues at coordinate 11,999,900 of NW_022631028.1, forward strand.
TTCCTCTTTCACAGGCTGATGTTCCAGTTAGGTTTGTTTTAATTTCAGTGTTTTGTGACGAACCACCCTATGGCTTTCATAACTGAACTTGGTTCTAGAGTCTAGTGTTTAACCCAGGTTTCCATTTTATGGCCTTAAGTGCTGTGGTGTATTTACCTCTAGTAAAGGCAGAGGATAGTGTATAATCATTCCTCCAGAGCTCCTGAATATTGTGAGGGAATAAATGGAGACAAATAGTTATTTCTTGGCAGGTGTGAGTTCTGGCTATGGCAGTTCATTAAACATATCTTTCTGGGCATGTTTTTACCCACATCACTGCAGAAGAGTAGGACTGTGATAAATAATTAATACATGTTTTTTATATTGTTCTCTTATATTGCATCTATGCTTATGGGTCCTTTAGAGGAAAGACTGCAGGTGTTTATTGCTACCTCATGGTTTTATTATGTGCTCCAGCTTACCTGGTGATGAGCAAAACATCCATGGACCTAATTGTAATAATGACAGGATTTGATATTGCCCATAATGTATTTATTACCTTTAAATAACTAATCCTGTTTGCTGGATTGGTTTTAAGTACAGTTTAAAAATATCATTTGCTTATTAAAATGTAGTCATGTCTTGGTGGATCTGAAGCAAATAAAACTGGACATATGTTCCCATCACAAAGTTCCTTAAGACTTTTACAAAATAGACCTGACTTCAGAAAATATTTGCTGGATAAGATATAGCTTACTTTTGAAAATTTTGAAGATAGGTTGTTTGACCCAAAATTGCTTTGTTGAAATAATTCGTCTGGTTCATTTTTTAAATGGAGAATTAAGAGTAATGATCAAGACTGATTTATGATTCTGCTAGGTTTTGTTGTTGCTGTTTTTAATTTCATAAAGGAAAATTAAGTAATAGAGGGGGCTGGATGGCTTCAGATTTGAAGGAATGAGTGTCAGGAAGCCCTGTGAATATCAATTCAGATAGTAGAGTATTGCTTTAAGTTTGACTTTTGCATGACAACACTCCCTTCTTCACAGTGAATATGTCATCTTTAAAAGGTACCTTGAGGAATTAGTGTGACAGCTTGCCTGAAATTCATGTGATCATTTACATATTGTTTCCCAGGAGCATTGGCATTAAATGTTTCGTTTGTTGGAAATTATTTTGCCCTTTGATTTATCACAGCCAACAGTGCCATGGAGTCTAATACATTTTAGAAACAAAAATTTAGCTTTTCACTCTTTTGTATTTTCCCCAGAAAATCTAAGCAGTAACACACATGGAAAACTTCAGTTAGGCCAAAGACAAAGGGTGACATAGAAAACCGTGACAGATCTGGAGGAACTGCCTCCTGAATTTGGGGAGCTAATTGACATGCAAAGGTATAAGCTAGAGGAGGAAGTTGTCTCTATACTAAGGCTGTTTTCAGTGATGTGCTGTATTATCTGATTCAATCAGTGTTGCTTGTTATTTTTTCAAACCGCGACTGAGAATACTGTATTTTCAATTATGAACATTTTGATTACAGCTTCATTGTAACTAATTCAGTCTGAAGAGAATGCAATTATTATGGTGATTTACATACAATATGCTAAGTTAACACAGCTAATGAGTGAAAGCATAATATTCTTTCTATTCATTCCTGGAAAAATATTGTGCTAAGCATTCTTTCAAAGAAAAGATTACATTATTCACCAGCATTTTATGTCTACCTACAAGTAGAATTGGCATTGAGCCATTTTTTCTGCTACTGAAGTGAAATCTCTCACATTTTGGCGACCATGCCTCTCCCCCTCTTGGGGTGCGAAGGAGAATGGAAACAGTTCCCAATTTAATTAGATATGGTGCTTTCTCCTTTCTCTACATCTTTATTGGAGGAAAGATTCTGTATTTTCTAATTTTGGAGGCTGGTTAACACCTTAAACATTACTAATTACTGCAGTTTATTGTATGTGTGTCGCAATAGTGTAGTTAGTTAATTATAGCTTTCTCATTAGCACCATGTAGAGAATAATGAATTAACACATTGCTTTGATCGAAAGAACATCTAAGTTTATCTTCTGAGAATAAAAGTGTTATTGTGTTACCGAAAGTCACTATAATTTTCCCAAGAAACAAATTGGTTGGAATTCTCTAGCACTAGGATAGGAAGCTTGATGAATGAGTTGGATTGATCACAAACAAGAGGGAGTAGAGCTGTGGTTGCTTGGCAACCTAACATTATTCTGCAATTTCTTCTGGTATATTTATCCAGTAAACTAGAAAATTCTGTTTTGTTAACGAATGTTTTTAGTCAGTGCACAAATAGACCATAACTAATTGAGATTTTATGTATTGTGGATAAAAAACGATCCTACTTACCTTCCTATTGTGTTTAGATAATAAAAACACAAAGAGAATGCATATTCTGTTTTCAGTTTTTAAAATTTTCTGTGAAAAAATGTTATTTTCATTTTCATATTAGCTTGTTCCTATCAAGAGATTACAACTTGTTTATCTCCTTGGAAATCAAATTATTAGGAATTTGTTTGTGTTTATGGGTATATTTATATATAATTTTTCATTTATACAAAATTTATATGTATATTTATACATAATTTTTCTATAAAAATCAGAGAGTTTGAACTGAGATGAATTCTTCAGAAATTGTGGTTTGCTGGTTGAACTGACAATGTAGGTAAATTTAATAAAAGGTGTAGATATCCAATCCAAATGATGCTGGCAGATGATGGTAATAATAAATGTATTGAATATGGCAACTATATAAATGTACTCTCTTTAAGCAGGGTTTCTTTTCCTGGTGTTCTTAATTATTCTCCTTTCTGATGTTTGGGTGCATCTTGTTTTCCCCATAGTTGCAAAGTAGGAGCATCAGCTGCCCATCTTCTAATCCAACTCTTCCTAACTCCAGGGACTACAGTGTACCACTTTCCTATCTAACCTGGAATTTTCATGTGCATGAAAATTCCCTGCTCATATCTTAACATTCTTGAGGGCACACATTCTGTTTTATGCATCTCATAAACCTTATATTGTCTGGCACAGTGGGAAGCAAACTGGTGTACTGGCTATAGTAATCAGGCTGCCTGGGTACCAAATCAGAGTCTGCTAACTCCTTGGTGTATGAGCTTGGCTACGTCATTTTAATTGAACACTGATTTCTTCTATGGAGTGGAGGTTAATATCCATGCCCAGCTTGTGTGCATTATTGTGAACGCTATATGGGGCAAGTTTTATAGACAGCTTAGTAGAACTTACTAAGCACTCAAAAAATTCTGGCTTTTGGGTGCCTGGGTGGCTAAGTGGGTTGAGCCTCTGCCTTTGGCTCGGGTCAGGATCCTGGGGTCCTGAGATCGAGCCCCACATCAGGCTCTCTGCTCGGCGGGGAGCCCCTTCCCCCCCTCTCTCTTCCTGCCTCTCTGCCAACTTGTGATCTCTGTCAAATAAATAGATAAAACCTTAAAAAAAAATTCTGGCTTTTAATTATAATAATTATCCATCTATTCCATATCTATTCCATATTCAATGTATGAATGGATAAAGATAGGTGTGTGGTGTGTGTGTATCCCTATGCATGTGAATAAGTGTGTATCATCATCATGGCACAATCAAATGGAAAATTCTTGATACCTATGTCAGTCATGCACACATATAATAGTAGTGATTGTCCCATGTATTTGAAAGATCCCAAGAGTACTTACTGGTTCTCAGGTTGCACTGCAAGGAGAATCACCTGTAGAGCCTTTTAAAAATTAAAGCCTCTGCCTTCGGCTCAGGTCATGATCCCAGGGTCCTCGGATCGAGCCCCAAATCACGCTCTCTGCTCAGCGGGGAGTCTGCTTCCCCTCTCCCTCTCTGCCTGCCTCTCCGCCTACTTGTGATTTCTGTCTGTCAAATAAATAATTAAAATCTTAAAAAAAAAATACCAACCCAGATGAATTCCATCAGAATCCCTGGGGATGGTGACTAAGACTTGTGGATTTTTTTAAAGCTTCTGGTGAGAGTAATGTACCTGGGAGGGTGAGGACCTCCAACTTAGATTGGGGTAGATGTTCTTGAAGATCATGTTGGCCTGAGGCATTGACTTGCAGTTACCTTGGTGTCATGAAACATGGTTGGAAAAGGTAAAAAAAGAAAGCTTTGGCAAACCTCTGAGGTTTTTCTTACTAATCCCTTCGGTTTAAACACCATTTTATTCTCTGAAGAGCTCAAATGCACTTTTCATTTACTGTGTATTATTTCATTTCTCAGCCAAATGTCTCTGTGAAGATGGTAGGAAAGAAGTCATTATCCTGATTTTGCAGATGAATGGAGTGAGCCATACTGAAATTAAATGATTTGATTAGATTCATACATTTAGAACAGACCCAGATACCAAGATTCCTGTGACTTTCGAGTCTGAATGTTTCTCCCTTTTGCCTTGAGATTTCAAGTGAGATAGAGAATGATTTTTTTAGGACTAAGTAGTTGTGTAAGAAAAAAGTTGTATAGATGTGAATTTTCACCTTTCTTATAATTATGCATTGCAACAAAAAGCCAAACTTTTTTCTTCCCCCGCTAAAGAAGAGGCACCATAGTCTATTTAGGATCTAAACTAATGTCCTTTGGACTGAACCTAGCCTACATGTGTGTTTTATTTGGCCCAAGGAGTGTTTAAGAAGTATTTCAGCCAATATTTATTTATTTATTTTTTAAGGTTTTATTTATTTATTTGACAGACAGAGATCACAAGTAGGCAGAGAGTCAGGCAGAGAGAGAAGAGAGAGCAGGCTCCCCGCTGAGCAGAGAGCCCGATGTGGGGCTTGATCCCAGGACCCCGGGATCATGACCTGAGCCGAAGGCAGAGGCTTTAAACCACTGAGCCACCCAGGTGCCCTAATTCAGCCAATATTTAAAACCCAAGGCTTTCACATAAAAATTTATACTTCTGCCTTATCTTTCAAAACTTGATGTTCTCACAGTATTGAACCAGAGTGTCCGGATAGTGTCATTGGCTGGAAGTGGGTAGCGTGTACCCTTGACTGTTTTAAAGGACCCAGAGTTCTGTGTCTTCTCTGAGTAAGAATTGGTCTCCTCTTGCTTTCACTTTTATTTTTTTCTTATGTATAAGTGTACTCAAAGAGGCAATTGAAGGGAGTTTCAAGAAGGAACCACAACTTTTTGGACAGGCTTGAGGGAAACTGACAAGGGCTGCTGAAGAGCCGTTATTGCCCGGCATCCAGTGGGACGGTAGACGAGAGAAGTTACTAAGGAGGTGAGAGCAGTAGCCCTGGGAAAGGCTGCCAGCCAGGACCGGTAGAGAAACAGCCACAGTTAAGTGGCAGATGCAGATCTTCTGCTCCTTCCTTGGAGTGGCTGAACTGACCAGGAGTCAGATGGCAGGGGAGCCTGGTAGAGGTGGTCTGTGGAGAGGGTTCCTTCTGCACAGAGTAGGATGGAAGAAGGTGGAGAATGGATTGGAATCTGGCAGGTTAATGAAGAATATCCAGCACGCACCTTGAGCCGTAAAATTTATGGAACACAGGTAATGGGGAAGGAGAAAGTCTGAATTGCCAAAAGTAGGGCAAAATGGAAAATCATTAAATTTGTGTTCTGAACCATCATCTTCTTACCTTAGTCATTCTCTGTCCTTTCATTGCCCTAGCTGGGCATGCTCCCATTCAGAGGTGGGTTTCAGCGGCAGTCTCCAAACTTCTAGACAGTTCTGTCCGTTCTCCTGTATAATCTCTTTCCAAGAAGAGAACTGAGACAGCAGAGAGACTGATGCAAAAGGCCTATTATAGCTTCTGTGGTAACAGGTTTGCATTTTTAGCAGAGGTTCTTCCCTCACTAAAGCTTTTGCTGTAAGTGGTAAATCTGATGCTAAAGATTGCAGATGTTGATGCCTGTGAAGTGGAGATACCCTCAAATAACAGTCTGACAGCTTAAAGTTACTGTGACCTGGACATTCGAATCTCCAGAGGGATATCCCTCTCCTTTGGCATAGTGGTATCAGGGTGGAGAGGATAAGGCAATAATCAGGCGTGCATTGATAGCACACTGATAATGAGGCATTCGTGTTCCCTGGGGCTAAGGGATGTAATTCACAGTGTAATGGAAGGCAAGTGGGTAAGAAAAATGTAGTGATTTTTGATCATTTGATACAGTTAGAGTTGATTGTGAATTCAGTTCGTTGTTGCATCGAAGACCTTTGCTAAAGAATGTAAAGTGACAGAATATCAGTTTATTATGGGATGTTTTGTGTACTGATTTGTTCAAAGGAAACAACACATCTCATGCAAAATTTCAAAGGGAAGACCTTTTCTGATGACATTCCGTCCATTCAAAAGGTTTTTTTTGCAGACTTCTTTTAAAAAATTGTCATGTCTTGCAATATTTGGATGTTTTCAGCATTTTAGAGATTTTTTTTTTTCCATATCATCTTGCTTGACTTTTACAGTGACAAGATGGACAAAGAGGAACAAGTTGTTAGCCCATTTCATAGATGAAATAACAAGCAGGGTCTGATAGCTGGGTAGGCATTGGTGAAACCAGAATTAAGTCTCAGATACCCTGATTTGCAGTCCAGCTCTTAGCCCACACTACTGCTTTTAGGTTTTCGTATTTACTTATTTACTTTTATGATATTTACTTATTTATTTGAGAGAGAGAGTGGATGGGGGAGGGGTAGAGAGAGAGGGAGAGAGAGTCCCAAGCTGACTCCGTGCTGAGCACAGAGCCCAGAGTAGGGCTCGACTCATGACCCTGAGATCATGACCTGAGCCAAAACCAAGAGTCAGTCGCCTAACCGACTACACTACCAGGCGTCCCTAGATTTTCTTATTTGAAACAAACAAAAAATAATAATAATAATAATAAAAATTAAAAAAAATCAGAGTTAATGTATAAACTGAAGGATGTAATGAGTCTAGGGGAAATACTGAAAACATTACCAGTTATATTTCCAAGGCTGAATGCAGCCCTGCCCGAAGATAAGGAACTCTGATTTTCCATAACTTATTTAATTCTATGATACATTGATTGACTGATTAATTGATTGATTGAAGATCTTATGAGATATGGACTAGAGACTAGAGACAGGATACTAGAGACAGGACTAAAGCTGTACCAGGCTGATGCTTAAGTAGCTACCACTTACTGAATGTTTATGATATATTTTGCATTCTCTGCATCAGTGAATTGTGTGAAATACAATTCTTATAATGCCCCTTTTAAGCTGGATGACATAGACATAGAGGGCTTTCTTTTTGTCCAGGGTCACACTCTATGGCTTAGAAGTGGCAGAGCCAGGACTCCCCTGTACTCAAACTCAAAAGCATCTGAGTCCCACCCCAAGCCCCTAACTGCTACCCTGTGCTCCCTTTGAGTCTTTCATGCACCTTCTGCACCCTGTGTCAGTTCAGGGTGCTGTAACAAAGTACCACAGCAGAGTGGCTTATCAACAACAGAAATTTATTTCCTGTGGTTCTGGAGCCTGATAATCTGAGATCAGGGTGCCAGCATGGTCTTCTTGTGAGGGCCTTCGTCTGGACTGACTTCTCTTTGTATCTTCCCAACAAGAATGGCAGAAGGAGGGGCGCCTGAGTGGCTCAGTTAAAGCCTCTGCCTTCGGCTCAGGTCATGATCCCAGAGTCCTGGGATCGAGCCCTGCATGGGGCTCTCTGCTCAGCAGGGAGCCTGCTTCCTCCTCCCTTCTCTCTCTGCCTGCCTCTCTGCCTACTTGTGATCTCCGTCTGTCAAATAAATAAATAAAATCTTAAAAAAAAATGGCAGAAGGAGCAAAGAAAGCTCTCTGGGGTCTCCTTTATCAGGGAACTAATCCCCCTCATGAGAGCTTCACCTCATGAACTAATGACCTACCAAAGGTCGTAGGTCCAATATCATCCCATTGGGGTTTGGGTCTCAATGTATGAATTTGGGGGGAGACCCAAACATTTAGTCCTTAGCATGTCCTTTCTCTTTTCTCTTGGACTCCATTTCCCAGGTGTGCAGCGTCCATCAGTGCTCCCTCGATGAGCAGGATTCTCTCGTATAGTCCTCATCAGAGCTAGCACCTGTCTCTGTTGTCTACCCAGATTTACCTGTTCTGTGTCTCACTATCTCAGTCAGACATGTGGTAAAATAGATATGAAGGATTCTTCTTAAGGTATCAGATGAAGATGTATACTTACCTCAGGAATGGCAGCATTTAAAAAGACTACTTAAAAGCTTTAATGCAAAAGATTAATTGTGAGGGACTTCATGTGGGAGATACATTGGGAGAGGAGGACATTTGTGTTTACTCCAAAATCTTGTCATGAAAACAGTTGGTGCCTCATTCTTCCTAAAGTTGTCCCTGGGCACCAGTATATGTAAAATTCAACCTTTACCCTCCCCAAAGCTTTTGCTTGCCCTCATTACCATTTCTTATTTCTTGGCAGAAATGTTTCTGATGCTCTGTCATATCAATATGCATGGATTTCCCTCACGTCTGGGTGTTATATATAACCAATTGCATTACACGGTTGGCATTTCCACAAAGGTGCGAGTATCTGCCACTCCAGATTAAGACAGAAATAGTTGGCAATGGCAGATGTCATATACCAGCCTGACTGTTCTTGAAAATGACACCTCTCATCATGATGGCACTATCTTTATTAACAGCTGTCAATTATGATATGGCTTTGAAGGAAAAAAAAATTCAATGCTATTCTAGGCATGGTCAATGTATTTGGGATTTTGAGAGGTATTTGATGTTTTGGTTTGGGGTATTTAGAAGTAAATGCTATTATTATCTTTTAATGTGCAAAATATAAGTGGCATTTTCAGATGCTGAGCAATTCCAGCTTCTTTTTCTGTAAAGGCAAAAATGTTTGCTTTCTGCTTTGGGTAGACAGCCAGTCTTGTTTCCTTGGACTTGATGGAATGGATTTGCTACAGGACTTTTGTCTGACCCGTGTCTGCTTCTCTAGAGTGCAGTACTTTGCTTCTCAAGAAATATGTTTGTTTTTGTGTTATAAATCCAGAGACTTTCTAAACTTGTTCTGTAAAATGCATCTGGTGACATAGTGGAGAATTCATTTATTAGATTAAAATGTTTAAGACATTGTACAATGGCAAGAAATTGAAAACATTGCCCACAGTGGTAAGCAAACAAACAAAAATAATAACAATTTTAACATCTGTAAAGTACAACAGAATGAATAGTAGACTTTTTGGATTATTTATTATTGTTCACTAATCTGAGATATATACTATTTTCCACACAGGAGATCTGAGTGAATGAATAAAAATAGAAAGCCCAAATAAAGATGTTTAAGTTTGACCTTGATTCCATTTTGCTTTGTAACTTCTAGCAATTAATTCTCAGTGGGACTACATTTCAAAGGATCTCAACAGACCACTTTTTCCATGCATAGAAGCTTCTGCATGTAATTGATTTGGGCTGAATTTTTTAACACAGTTGACTTGCTTGAAATAATACTAAAGGACCACCATTGAGCAATTTGGATACAACTCATGTGTGCTATTGTGAATCAGGTTCAAATAAACTGGATTTGACCTTAACCACTAATCCTTCAAAAGAGGGCTGGCAGTCATCACAGTGAATGCCATACAATTATGTATAAAAATTGATATGTGGGGGCGCCTGGGTGGCTCAGTGGGTTAAGCCTCTGCCTTCTGCTCAGGTCATGATCTCGGGGTCCTGGGATCGAGTCCCGCATCGGGCTCTCTGCTCATCAGGGAGCCTGCTTCCCTCTCTCTCTCTGCCTGCCTCTCTGTCTACTTGTGATCTCTGTCTGTCAAATAAATAAATAAAATCTTAAAAAAAAAAAAATTGATATGTGTCCTCTCTGTGGAGATGGCAGCCATCACCTACTCGCCATCATGGCCACCCTCAGACTTCTGGTGAAGCCCAAGATCATTAAAAAAGGACCAAAAGTGGCACCTGGGTGACCCAGGTATGATCTCCGGGTCCTGGGATTGAGCCGCAAGTTGGGCTCCCTGCTCAGCGGGGAGTCTGCTTTTCTTTTTCTCTCCCTCTACCCCCACCCCTGCTTGTTCTCTCTCTCTTTTTCTCTCTCCCTCTCAATTAAATACATAAAATCTTAAAAAAAAAAAAAAAAAGAAAAAAAAAAAGGAAAAAAAAAAGCCCAGGAAATTCATCCAGCATCCATCAGACCTATATGTCAAAATTAGGGGCACCTGTCATTAAGCATCTGCCTTTGGTCATGATCCCAGAGTCCTTCGATCGAGCCCCCGCATAGGGCTCCCTGCTCAGTGGGAAGCCTGCTTCTCCCTCTCCCATTCCCCCTGCTTGTGTTCCCTCTCTTGCTGTCTCTCTGTCAAAAAAATAAAAATCTAAAAAAAAAAAAAAAATTAACCTCACTGGCAGAAGCCCAAAGGCATTGACAGTAGGGTACACAGAGGATTCAAGGGCCAGACCTTGATGCCCAGCATTGGTTACAGAAGCAAAAAGAAAACAAAGCACATGCTGCCCAGCGGCTTCCGGAAGTTCCTTGTCCACAAGGCCAAGGAGCTTGAAGGACCGCTGCTGTGCAACAGTTCTGACCGTGCAGAGATGACTCACAATGTCTCTTCCAAGAACCACAGAGCCATTGTGGAAAGAGCACCCAGCTGGCCATTGGAGTCACCAATCCCAATGCCAGGCTGTGCAGCAAAGAAAATGAATAGATGGATAGCTTATGTGCAGATTTTGGTTGTGTTAATAAAATCAGGAAACTACAAAAAAAAAATTATATGAGTTGTTTGAATTGGAAATTGACCTCTATACCTGAAACTGCTTTTGGAAAACTTGGTTACTACCTCTATTTTCCTGTTTTCCCAGCTGTAAACCGAGGGAAGAAACATTTACTACTGCCTCCCAGTGGCAGTTGGAGGATTAATGAGCTAATATTTGTAAAGTGCTTTGAAGATAAAAGTGCCAGCTATTATTATTACTAATAAACCATTTTTCTCCAGTGTAATTTTGGACAGCAGCCATTAAAAACTCATTACTGTATTTAACAGTAAAACAATCTGCTACAGCCTTGTATTTACTGCCTCAATTAAGCATGCATTCCACTTCCTTTGCCCCTCGAAATTCAGAGCTGATGAGGAGGGACAGAAAGGTGTGTGTCATCATTTCCCAAGTTCATTTAAATAATGGGTGTAACAGACTGGATGCTTGTAGTGGAGGTAGTTTGTTTCTGCTGAAAACTAGACTGTGTCCTTAAGGGGAGGCTAGTTTGGGCTACATTTGCTTCTGTGCTCTATGAAGGGACTGGAATGCCCAGTTCTAGATTTTTATTCAACAGGATTTACTTCACATTTACTGCCTTTGAAGATTGTATTCCAGTGTCTTGATGTTTCAGACTGGTTCCACGAATGACCCAAGTTTTTGTGGGTGGTTGTGTGTATGTGTGTGCATGGTGAGCAGGGGGCAGGTGTGCACTGTTTAGAAATCATGCTAAACATGAAGTGGAAAACTGAAGTGATTATTTCAGCTGCTTCTAGTCCACAAATATTAAAAAAAAAAAAAGTGGAGGTCTTGAATTATGCAGAGTAGTTTATTAATCTGTAATTGATGTGTTGTATTAAATCCCTTTAGTACTAATTTATTTTGATATGTGTCCATGTTCTTAAATACTGCATGATACAGGTAGTGCATTTCTCACCTATTGCCAAAACAATGCTTATTTTTCCCTATGCTGTTTTACTGCTGCAAATAAGAATAAAAGATATAAAATAAATCAATGACCATAATCACAAGTAAATATGAAGTCTATTCACTACTACCTCCAGTTTCTAAATCCTAAACCAATACCTAAAGGTTGAACAAAAGAGGCCTCATAGCAATGTAAATTCACTGAATTCACTGCAAGCTTTTTGGTATGGAAAGACCTTCCTCACTCAGTTACTACTCACTCCTTTTTTTTTTAAAGAATTTATTTATTTATTTGACAGAGAGAGACACAGAAGGAGGGAACACAAGCAGGGGGAGGGGCAGAGGGAGAAGCAGGCTTCCCATTGAGCAGGGAGCCCCATGTGGGCCTCAATCCCAGGACCCTGAGACCATGACCTGAGCCGAAAGCAGATGCTTAATGACTGAGCCACCCAGGCGCCCAGTGACTACTCACTCTTAATTTAGAACCTTTCTAATGAGCATAACTCTGTTTTATTTTAGTGGATGACAGAGTATAAACTGCAAGTTAGAACAGATGATGGAAATTTTGCAGTTTCGTTCACAGACAAAAGAAATTACAGCTAGCATCTCTTCAGCAAGGGAGGAGAATGGAAAGGCTAGAAAGAGGCAACTCAGAAATCATGATGGCCTTGTGGGTGGTCCTGAGTTATTAAGAAATTATGAAATAGTTTAAACTAAAAAAGATTTTGGTATATCACCTAGTGTAGATCATTAATCTGAAAATCAAGTGAAATCATCTTTCCTAGTGATCTACCTGTCTAAGAAGGTTAGATGCAAATACAAAACAGTAATATTAGAATTCCCCAAATCTTTTACAAGATGTCCTTCTAATAGCAACATACTAATAACTATCCAAGGTACTATTGTTTGCAGATGAGATTTTGCACTGCAAGTGTATTCCAGTGTATTTTTTTTTTATTACCAGCACTTAGGGAGGCCATGCTTTGTAAATACTATCACCATTCCATTGACTTCTGAAATTGAACTCACGCTATTTTCATCATTTATTTTGTTGAATCGTGCATGGGGAATTCACCATATGGCTTTAAACTGCTTAAGACCTAAGTAGGAATGTGCTTTGCATATCAGATTCTTGGGGGAAATGCACAAGTTGCTTATCACTTGGAAGAAAAGTACCTGGAGACTTCTGTGTAGCTATTAGGGGAAATGATGAAAAATGAGTTTGAATTGTGACTATGTAGCAATTTATGTAAAATGTGAAGGGGCACTGTTCAGTTACCTATTGCCACATTACTAACCGATAACTGAAGCAACAGCCATTTTATGAAATCTCATGCTTTTGTGTGTCAGGAACTCAGGCAGGGCTAAAATGGGTGATTTCTTCAGTCCCATCTGGTGGCAACTGGGGTGACATAGTAGTTTCAGATGGTGGCCGGGCTGGGCTAGTGGCCTCTGGGTAGCCTCACTTGCATGTCTCGTGCTGTGCACGTACAAGGAGGGCTGAACTCAGCTGGGCTAGTCACTCAAGTAGGTCATTGGACTTATTACATGACGGCTCAGGGGCCCAGGAGTGCAATTAGAAGATTGTTAGTTCTTGCAAAGACTGGGCCTGGAGCAGATTTAGCATCTCTTCTGCTGCAGTCCAGACCATAACACATCAGTCCAGATAGAGCGAGCACTCCTCCGGCTACCCTGCTGTGCTGGAGGATTCGACTAGACAGGGTAGGAAGAACTAAAGACATGCTCATAAAGAGGGTTGTTATGCCCACCGTGACACTGTGTCCTCACCACATGACTGATTACCAAGTGGGAGAAAACCTGGAACAGGTAGAATGCTGTGCTCCAAAGGGACACTCCTTTACCTTCTTCCTTCCTAGATCTCTTATGCCCAGGAGCACATCCAACTTAGAGAAGCGAGTGTGACAGGAGAGTGAACTTTGGAAAGCTGGCAGCACCCGTTTCTGGAGAGGGAGGTTAGAAGTGAGAGGATGGGCAGCTGAGGACACCTCAAGCCGAGATGCCTTAGCAGAATGGGCTTTGCTGATGCTCTGCAAATCCATTTGCATTTATCCTTACTCTTCCATTTAACGTGGAAGTGGCTTGGCCTTGGGAGAACTAGGGCTCTCCCAGCAGAGTCTGAAGGATGCTTGGTGAAACTCAAATGCATGGAAACCGGGAGGTGACTTCTCAGATCCCATAGGCACCGGGCTTGAGGAGGGACGGAAAAGAGCCTCTCCTGTGTCCTTTATATTTCTGTTACAACCACAAACGAAAAAGGAAGCAGACTTCTTGCACCAAAATAATAATTGTGCATTTGGCTTCCATCTTTATTTACTGTAACGTTCAGAAACAGGATTGGAATGCGAAGCGGACTCCTGGGTGGCGAGTACCAACATCATTCTCGAATCTTCCTGCAGCACTGTGTGAGCGCAGAGCAAGAAGCAGGTCAAGAATATACAGCAAAGCAGCTGTCTTGGGCTGTTTCTTTTCTCTTCAGGTGCTCCCTGATCATGGATGAAGAACAACCGCGGCCATGTATGCTGAGGGTTCCGTTCGTGCCCTCACTGCCTCTACTTCCTCATGCCTTCGCATCTTCTTCCTTCTGTGGCATGCCATCTTTCTCTCTGTGCCTGGGAGCCCCACGCACCATCATTCTCGTACGTCTGTTACATTATCCCATCCTTCTGATAAACACAGATGTTTTTCTCCTGCAGAGAAAAAGCATGTACGGAGTATTGCGCTATATTTTTCATATCTCAGAAACTAATTCAGCAGGTAAAATGCAATATATGTAACCCTAACATACTCTGCTCTGGTGAATTCTATAATGGTAATGCTGCAAATTGCTTTTGAGAGACACACACGCATATATCATTTACTGTGATGCTTATAAAAACTAGGTGTTAAATAAATAAATACATAAATAAAAATAAAGACTAGGTGTGTAAGCAAGGTAGGTATTAATTCTATTCAGAGAGGTTGAGGGAACTCTTGGCTCCATTGCTGTAGAGTGGAACTGGAAATCCGGTTGTCTGATTTTATCGTAAGTCATTTTCATGACAAATCATTTAGCTGTTGATAAAATATTCCCTTGTTAAATCCTACATTTTCTGGACAGTTTTCATTTTTAGATGATACAGCCTCTAAAGCTGTATTAAGAGCTGTTGGGACTGTTGAAATGGAAGCAATCCTTGGATTTTTTCCTGTGGTTTCTTTTGTTGTAACAAAATACATCTTTACTAGAGCAGAGAGCACCTTCTGGCCACTGTTGCTTTAGCAGTTGTCCATCTTCTGTCCTCTGCATCCTTTCTTTATTTTTAAATGACCACAAAGCCTGCTTCAACTTTCTCTTTGACACATTGAGATTTATTTCTCATGAACCATTCTGGATAATTCCTCGTTTAGTCTTTTAATCAGTAGACCACTGCAACCTTCCTCTCATTGGATTTCTGCTTTTTGTCACTGCACTTCTCCATGAAGGTCTAAATGTCCCTGTTAAAATCCCCTTTCTCGCTTGTCACTGTGACCATGATGTCACTTACTTCCCGAAAATTTCCCCTGGCTCCCCACTGCTTTGCAGGCCAAGTAACTGTCACACTTGGTTTCCACATTCAGCCGGACTCAGCCTTCATTATTCCCTTCTACTTTCCTGTATCCTTAGAGACCCTCTCCTTTTACCCAACAGCTTGCTGTTCCAGCCTTCTTAAAGCTCTTGTCTTCTTAGACGCATTTCCTGCTCTTCTTTCTTCTAGTCACTCCATCATATCCTACTCTCTAAGACCCCCCAAATACACCATCTTCATTATTTCTGTCAGAATGTACTTAACATTTTTAATAGCACATTAAAAGAAAAAAAGTTTGCCTTAAAACAGGGATTTTATTTCATTACTGTAAGTGAAAGACCATTGTCAGTGCAAAACAATGAAAGGTAATTAAAAATGTTAATACAATGAAAACAGTCCAAGGTCATTAAAGCTAACTGGATACAAATTACCCGCCTACCTGCCAAAGGCTCTGGTTTAAAGTCCTGTTCCCTCTTTCCCGTTATAAAATAGCAAGATTAGCAAAGTTAAAGTGTTGTTAGTGATGCTTTAGGATCTACCTGAGACTTATACTTTTTTTTTTTTTTTTTTTTTTTTTTTTACGTTCAGAAGGATTGTAAGACAATTCAAAGGGGATGTTCGCTTACTGCTCTAGAATATGCAGCCCACCTCAGGGGGTGAAGACATCCCTTAGAGAAATTCATCACATTTCTCTGCCTTTACCCTACTATATTCTTGCATTTAATCATTAGGTGAAAATTTGTGAAGTTCTTGCTGCGTGAAAATCACTATGCTGGGTAGATAAACAGCAAGATGAATTAGACACAGTAGCTGGCCTGAAGGTGCTTATAGTTACCACCGAATATATGCCTACAAAATAGTATCAGTATAAACATATGCGTTTTGGGCGTCTGGCACTCCTGAAATGTTGTAAACCTCCAGTCTAATTAAGGACATGTACTCAAATAAGAACACTAAAATAGAGGACCAAAAATGCCATAGGAATGTATGGATAATATATGCTCAGAATAGGAAAGATTATTTCCAGTTTGTGCACTATTAAAAGTGTCAGGGGGCACCTGGATTGCTCAGTTAGTTAAGCATCTGCCTGCACTGGGCTCCTTGCTCAATGGGAGTCTGCTTCTCCCTCTCCTCTGCCCCGCCCCACTGCTGTGTGTGATCTCGCTCTCAAATAAATAACATCTTAAAAAAAATACGGTGAAAGCGTCAGGAAGGAGGTAGAATTTAAAAGCAAAGAAGAAATTCCATTGCAATTACCATTTCTCTGAAGCAAAATAAATGTGCAAGCCCTACTAAATGAGTAATTTTTAGCAGCATTTATCACACCAGAGTCTAGTGCCATTAGAGAAAAACTTTTTGTGATAAAATGTGATTTGATTACCTGTCTCAATTTCCAAAAGGCTTTTCCATATATTATATAAAACAGGAGTCCTCTGCAATTTGGGATGGGTTTAGAGAAAGCCAAACCTAGGTAGAACCAACCTAATGCCTACTTGACTGAGAAGTCAGGGGGTGTGGTCATCTGGAGCCATCGTAAGGATGTTTGAGTTCTATGACCTTGGAAGGTGCTTTCCAATTCTGAAATGACCAGGAAATCAGATGTTCCCAGAAGAAAAGCACAGTGCCTTCCATGTTTTTCAGGAGGTTTTTTTTTTTCTCTTGTATGTCTCAGAGTACTGCTGACTCTCTGTTCTATAGTCCCTTCTAGGACCTGGTTCTCAGTCCTAGAAGCTCAGATAATGCAGATCAGGCTATTGTATATTTAGTTCTCTATATTTAATAGGCTTCTGAAATGAGAAGAGGAAAAAAAAAAACAAAGGATAGTAATGATAAGGTCATCAAATACTAAGAGCTGACTGTGAAATACCAGGATTTTCTTAATTGTTGTTTATATTTGTATAATATTCATATATTTTTCAAGTGAAAATGTTTTGTGCTTTTTTCCCTTAGAGACATTGAGATCACGTGCTATGTTATCAATGTCACTTCTTTTTAATTTTATCTTTTTTATTTATTTAAAAAATTAAAGTTTTATTTATTTAGATAATCTCTACACCTAACCTGGGCTTGAACTCCTACCCCAAGATCAGGAGTCATATGTTCTTCCAACTGAGCCATCTAGGCACCCTCCCTTTTTTTTTTTTTTTCTTTTTTTTAAATATCACTTTCTTATTGGCCATACTAAAGCTTACATTATTGACTTATTGAATCTTTTATAAGTTGCATTTTAATTACATCAGTAGTTTCACTCTTTCTTTTTTTTTTTTTTTAAAGATTTTATTTATTTATTGGAGAAAGAGGGAGAGCATAAGCAGGGGGAGCAGCAGGTAGAGGGAGAAGCAGACTCCCTGCTAAGCAGGGAGCCCGACATGGGACTCAGCCCCAGAACCCTGAGATCATAACGTGAGCTGAAGGCAGACACTTAACTGGCTGAACCACGCAGACATCTCCAGTAATTTCACTTAAAAAAAAAAAAAAAAAAGGTAGGTAAATGAATATCCACAGTATTGCTTAGTGATGGATATTCTTGCTTTTGATAGCACCTTGAATAATGCATCACTCCTTTTGATTACTGTGGCTATTTCATTAATACCTAGAAATACAGAAAATATAACTTTGTGAAGTTCAAAAAGAAGAAGCATTTGTGCGTTAGTAGAGTTGATAATGCGATAGTTGCAGTGATGTGAAATATTCTAGCTTTATCTTCTGAAGTTACTCTTTGCAAATATGAATCACGTGCACCGAATAAGTAACAGTGATGAGGCATGATTTAGAGACTATAAAATGAAGCATTTGAACACATAGCATGTATAGGCGTACACATACATATACATAACTGCTCTTTGGTTAATCTCTATAACCTCACTTCTGCTGAATTCACTCTCAGGACCTGCTTTCTCATCAAGCATTTATCAGCACAATGAAAACCTCTTAGAATTGTCACGGATTTGCCTGTACTACCATATGTTAAGTGCAAAAAGTAGCGTTTATGTCTTGGCTTCATACTAGGTGACTATAAAACTGTTCTGCACATTGGAGTACATCTCTCAAAAGCTTTACAGTTTGACTTTTGCCAAAGATGCCATTGCCATCTATTGAAGGATGAAGTAGTGAAATTTACTGGAGGTGACCATTCTGTGAATTCAGAATTTTTTTTTGACTTTTAGCATTTCTACTCATTTTTTATTTATTGGCTCAGTTTCATCAAATTTGTCAACTGCCAGCCTTAAAGCTTTGGAAATTGGTATGATGAAAGTTCTAAGTGGTGATAAATGTTTTTAGAGATATTTTAAACCCAGGAATGTGGGACGGATCTGAGACCTACCTGCCCAGATATGGCAGAAAATATAAACAAAAAAAAAATGTTTAAAAAAATACTACCATATTTTCTAGGAACAGCACTAATCAGATAATATTTAAAAATTCAGGGGTACCTGGCTGACTCAGTCAGTGGAGTGTGTGAATTTTGATCTTGGGATTGTGAGTTCGAGACTCATGTTTGGTATCGAGATTAAAAATAAAAACCTTTAAAATAAATAAAAACTCATGACTGGTGGTACAATTTTGCATTGAGGTATTACGGGGAAAATATCATTACTGGAGTTTGAAGTTTTTGCTTTTTGAGGGTGTTTGGCAGAATAATTTTAAATGCTACAGTTGTTCGTTTGTTTTTCTTTTTGATTTCCTGTGAATCCAGAGCTGACTCTCCTCTATGACAGTTGAAAAGAATCTTCTTACTTTTTGTGTATTCTTTTTAATGTGGCCAGAAGAAAGATTAAAGTGAATACTCCCTTTCATAAAGCAATTGAGAGTTGATTCTGAATATACCAGACCATGTTTTTAGAGTGAAAGAATAGCCTTGGAGCCCTAAGATAGTCAACATATACCAGACCTGTCTATAAAAATGACATAAAATAGTTTGTGCTTATAGATGCCTTGTGTAAGATGCAGATTTACCAGAAGCATTTGAATTTCCTATTTCCCTATGACTGCTAACTGACTATTGGTGTTGGTAATATATTGAGGAAGTTTATTTCCTCCTCAAGCGTAGGATGCCATTGGACACTCAAAGAATATTGCTGGGGGTGACTTTGCAATTGACAAAGAGGAACATACATTTGGGAAAGGGCTGCTAAATATGACCATTCGTATCCAGAGACCTAGCATTTTCCCATTTGCTAGCAATTTCCTAATTTAATCCAGTGGTTCCTGGATGCCACACCCAGACTTTCTTTCTTTAGCAATGTTGATTTATGGAAATGTTTTGATAGAGGCTCAAAAGCTAACACCAGATTCAGCAGTGCAGAAAGACTCCAAATCACATTCTCCTTTTTGTCAATATTTTCACTAGGGCAATGTAAGATATTAAATCACCTGGAATTAGTTATGTGCCATCTCAGCAACCTTTTGTGCTCAGTCTGCTGCAAGCTGTTTGTGCTGATTAGCAGTTTAAAAAAGTCTGCAAAGGAAGGAAATTTTCAGTTGCCTCTCCCTTCCTTCCTTCCTTCCTTCCTTCCTTCCTTCCTTCCTTCCTTCCTTTCTCTCTCTCTCTCTCTCTCTCTCTTTCTTTTTTTCTTTTCTTTTCTTCTTCTTCTTCTTCTTCTTTTCTTTTCTTTTCTTTTCTTTCTTTCTTTCTTTCCTCTTCAGTTCTGTGTGCACTGGGGTAGGAATTACCCTCTTTGCAACTCCTAAGTAACTTGGTTGAACAGATGCATGGTGGAAAGGAACGGTATCAGAAAAAATTTACCTATGTGTCTGTAGCTATGCTCCCAGCTACAAAAGATGAGAAGAACCAGTGATTCCAAGTAAAGTGTGTGTGTATGTGTGTGTGTGTGTGTGTGTGTGTGCATATGTACGTGTATAGCTCTGATTCCAAGGAGTCCTTCCTTCATTCATCAAATATTTATTGAGCTGTTTATAAATCCCAGGCACTGTGCTAAGCATTAAGATGAAGACGAATTCCCTGCCTTCTGGAGTTTACCATTACTGAGAATGTCAGCCAATAAATAAGTAAACAAATAAAATCATTACAGGAAAGAAACAAAGGGTGACCGTAGTGAAGAATGAAGGAGGAACTTACTTTTAGAGAGGGTTTTCTGAGAAGGTGACTTTCAAGCCAAGCCAGAAAGGAAGGAAGGCTCACAGGAAAAGAGCCAGAAGAGCAGGGTTCCAGGCAGAGGGGCAGCAAGCGGAAAGCACTGTGGAAGACAGGAATTTGGCATGGTCTTGAGCTGACAGAAGGCTAGAACCTGGAGCGTAGAGAGCTTGGACGTGATTGGCACAGGAAAGGTTAGGGCAGATCTTGTGAGGCCTCCCAGGTTATGGATAAAGAGAAAATGAGTTTAAAGCACAGTGTAGAACTTCAAAGGAATCCAAGCAGTTAAAGCAAGTGGATCTGATTTATGTTTGTAAAAAAAAATCACTTTAGCTGTTGCATGAAGAGGGAATTGCAACGGGGAGCAGGATCCGTTGGTATTCCACATGGGGAGTGAGAACAACTTGGACTTGAACTAGGGTGCGATAAAGGGGATTTGTGAGACTGTTTATTGTACTTTTAATAAGATGATATGGGTGGTTTGGGGATTGTTCTGAGAAATAGCACACAGCCCCTGCAGGCAGAAACCTACAAGAGAAACAACCACAGAATATGGAATTGTGAGACAAGGAGGTTTAAGGTATGTGTTGCCATGCTGCCTCGCAGCAGAGGGATTTGGATGAGCCCCAGGAGGGCTCGGGACTGGGGTGAGTGACATTTAGTGAGCTTCCAGTATGAAAGAGGGCATGCACTGCTGAAAGAAGGCACTGCAGTGCACTGGGGGAACCTGCTCATTAATTCTTACAGCACTTTTGTGTTGGCTGTGGAAGATGAAAGACATTTTCCATTCAATTATTGATCATAAGCATGATATGTGTTGATTAAAATGGCAAGATAATTTGTATCAAATAGAATTTGGTTATCTTTTTTCCCCTGGCTATATTGCAATAAATCATATTTAAGTTTCCCCAAGTGAGTAGGGAACACAGTACCTGCCTCCCCCTTTCTAAGGAAAGAACTATTGTTAAAAGGGTTACTGAATAGCAAGTAAATTATGTTGGTTTTAACCCAAATGCCCACCCTAATTTGGGGCATATACCTTATTAGTAATGTGAAATGCTTCTCAGTGTGTTCTTCTACGAAGATTAAAGTTTAGGCTTTGGAAGTTTATTTTCATATTTATGTGAAAAAGATACAATTTATTTGTTACGTAGATAATGACAAAGAACAAAGAATAATTTTTAAATTTATAAGAAAAAAGGCAACAAACACAATGGAAAAACGGATAAAGCGAAAGAACACATTTTAGAGAAAAACTCAGTCGGCTAAAAATACATGTAAAAATACTCAACCTCACAATAATCAGGGCAGTGCAATTAAAATATCCTTGAAAACAAACTAGTTCCTCCATACCATGGAATACTATTCAGCAATCACAAAGAGTGGACCGTTTGCAATGACATGAACAACTCTCAAAAGCCTCATGCTGAGTGAAAGAAGCCAGACACAAGAAGTTAAATACTGTGTGTTTCCATTTGTAGGAGAGTCTAGAAAAGGTAAAACTGGAGGGCTAGAAATAAAATCAGTGATTTCAGGGACTGGTTGGGGGGGTTGAACTAAAACTTGTTAATTTTACTCTAGGTAAATTATACCTTAGTAAAGCTGATTTAAAAAAAAAAGCATTGAGGATCTGTGTAACATTTATTGGGCTGTAAGAGTGAGAATATCTAAATATGAATGTTGTGAAGATATCAGGAAATGGAAGCATTCGTGCTCTGCTGGTGTGAGTGAAAAGTGACAAAAGAACCCCCTTTGGGAGGAGGAATTCACAATAGCTAGGAAGGTTGAAAATACTTACGCCCTGGGATGCCCCGGCCATTCTGCAGCTGCATGATTACCCAAGAGAAGTCTCGCACATGGGCTCAGGGGGACTCTACAGTCAGGGAGGAAGAATTTCCTCTGCCATTCAAGGTCCTTCTAGCTGGACTAAGAATCAAATTGACATGAGACAGACTAATGGGAGAAAATAAAATTTGATTTCATACACATGAGAAATCCATCCAAACATGGAAATTCCAAAGATAGGCAAAGTGAGGTACGTATGTCCTTCTGACCAAGGAGAAGGGGGTAGGGATCTGCGACTTCAAAGGGAATGGATGCAGTCCACAGGAAGATGAAAAGATTAAATGCTTGGTAAAGAGATACTTCTGGGCCACTCAGAAACAATGGATGTAGAGGACTTTGATCAAACAGACCTTGCTAGTTTCCCCCTTATCTACCGTAGTAATTCATATCATAATGTAGTTGTCTATGGTGTGGCTCTCTTCTTGGAACAGGTCCTCTATCTGAATTATTATTAGGTAGTTGAGGAGGGAAGTAAAGAACATTTCTTGAATGTGCTGGGTTTTGATTGCTTTTAACTCAAAATAGTCTTTATACCAAAGTGGCCCATCTTGGGACAGCCTGCCTTTATCCCCTACAATACAAATAAATTCTGTGCAACCATTTTTTTTTTTTTTTTTTTTTTTTTTTTTAAGTAGGCTCTACACCCAGCATGGATGTGAACTCATGACTCCACAATCAAGAGTTGCCACTGAGCCAGCCAGGTGCCCCTTCAGGTGCCCCCTACCTTTTGTGAGAGTGAAAAATGGAAACAACCTACATGTCCACCAAAAGGGGTTAAATAGGGGCACCTGGGTGGCTAGGTAGTTAAGTGTCTGCCTTCAGCTCAGGCCATGATCCCAGGGTTCTGGAATCGAGCCCCACATCGAGCTTCCTGCTCTGCAGGAAGCCTGCTTCTCCCTCTCCCTCTCTCACTCCCCCTGCTTGTGCTCCCTCTCTCTCTCTGTGCCTCTCTCTGTCAAATAAATAAATAAAATCTTGAAAAAAGGGGGGTTTAAATAGCTTGAAATATTTAAATATACATGTTAACTTCTGTAGAACAGTTCAAATGAATGAACTAAATATAAATGTAGGTTTTGAAAACAATTTATGTGGAAAAAAGGAAGTTCAGAATGACACCTTGGGTATGATATTGTTAAAAAAATAAAACTCAACTGAGTAAACTTTTTAAATCTATGGGCTTTATTCAGTGATTCTTGAATCAGGCAGTATCCCATCTAGCAGATAGAAAAGAACTCTTGGGAGCTGTACAAAATCAAAGACTACTAGGGGCAAAAGGCAGCACATACAAGGATTAGTAGCAAAAAAGTGCATTGTTTCAGACAAGGTCACTTTCCTTTAGAAGACTGTAGGGGGTCTATTGGGTAGATTAGCTCCCTAGTGCTGACCAGATGATTCTTGATTGACTGGTTAAGATTCAATTTCCAGGATAGGCTGTAACTGTAACCAAGTTAAGTCTTGGTTTGGTTAAGCTCAGCAAAAGCAACTCCATTTGGGGCTTCTTATCTCGTTAACAATTCCAATTATGTGAATTAAAAATACTAGTGCAACATTATATTCTCTTTATAGAATAATAATAAAAGATGTGTTGCTTACACATTAAGTTAAATATGTTGGTTCTTCCTAGGAGTTAAAGGAGATGGAATTTTGAAGAGAAATTTGAGCGACTTTCAACTTAATTTCTTGTATTTGTTTATTTAAACAGTGATTTCTGGGGGTGCCTGGCTGGCTTAGTTGGAAAAGCATGTGACTCTTAGTCTCTGTGTTGGGAGTTTGAGCCCCATGTTGGGTTTGGAGCCTACTTAAAAAAATAAATAAAAATAAAAAGTGAGTTCTGAGGCACATATGACAAAATGCTAATATTTAAAAATTCTAGATGGCAATTACATGGGAATTTTTAAATTATATATTCTATATCTAAATTTTTTCATAAAATAAAAACACCTAAGCTACATTGCAAAATTGCCAATGTAGAATTTGTGATTTTTGAGCAAGTGGAAACGTTATCACCAAAGACTGATAAATAACTTTGTTTCAGCTCTTTATTGCAATGTAGGTCTATGAGTGTTTAGGGATAACAGACCCTAAACTCTTTCAGAGATTAACTTGTTTAGATCTAAGAGAAATCTCATGCCATTCCACTTTTAATTTCATGGTAGTTGTCAAAGACTAGACAAAAAATCAACTCAGTCTCCTCTTCACAAGATCTGTACAAGACTTATTTATACATGTGTAGTACTTAGATAAACTTTCCAATGTTTATGTTGGTTCTATAAGTGTTCTTGCTGTTGGAATATAGATGAGCACCCATTGAAGAGGGAGTTTAAATTATGTGTTTAATATTAAGTTAATGAGACTGTAGATACTATACTTATACAAGATATTACTCTATTGTACCTTAATATTTATTGACTAAATTTATGAAAATATATTATGTGCTCAAAAATGATATGACTACATATTTGTCAAATCTTATTTAAAATTTTAGGTTCATTTTAACTTAGGCTTATAATATTATTTCATCTCCTTGCAAAATAATTAGAAAGCTGCGTATATTTTGTATCAATCTAAAGAAGTACCAAAAATTGGCCCCTGAAATGAAAATCTAGGTTCTTATTTACACATAACTTTATTACTTGACCTATAATCAATTCTTGTTGTTGCTGTAAACAATTACCACCAAATTAGTAGCTTAAAAGAACATAGATTTGTTCTCTTTAAGTTCTGGAGGTTAGAAGCCCCAAAACAAAGTGTCAGCAGAACTACTTCCCTTTAGACCCTCTAGAGGAGAATCTGTTTCTCTGCTTTTTCTAGCTTTTAGAATCCACCTGCTTTCCTTGGCTTATGGCCCCATCCTTCATCTTCAAAGCCAACAGTGTAGCATTTTCCAGTTTGTCTTTCTCTGCTCTGCCCTTATATCACCTGTTCTGACTCTCACCCTCTGCCTTCTTCCTACAAGGAACCTGTGATTATATTAGACTCATTCATGTAATCTAGGATAATCTCTCTATCTTGAGATCCTTAATATAATAACATCTGCTAAGTCCCATTTACCATGTAAGGCAACATTCTCACAGGTTCCAGGGATTAGGATGTAGGTTAGGATCTTGTGATGTCTTTATTTCAACAACCACACCACCCTTCACACTATTTTCTGCTTGACATAACAACGAAATTAAGTGAACTTCTGGTGAAAACATTTTGGTCCATCACTATCATTATATGATATAAAATAGTGATCCTTAAGTGGAGTGTTATGGGAAAACAAATCTGCATTGCAAAGTTAATATTAGAAAGTAAAGGTTCTCTAAGTTTGACCCAAAGAGTTAAAATAACTTTTTTGTGGGCAGTATACCATCTTTTGTTTTTAAAGGTGTAATCTGTTCAGAATTGGTATTTTTGTACTGTAACTACATTGTATCATGGATAAAGAATAGGACATATCTCAGACTATTGTTGCAATTACTAAGTGAGTTATTTTAAAACTGCTACAACAGTGACTGGTGTGTAGCTTTTGCTAAATACATCTTTGTTGCAGTTTTTAATACTACTAGATTCACTGAATTATCAAAAGCCATATTGGCAACATTAAGTAACAGAATTTAGTGGGAGAGAAAAGTGCAAAAATTGATCAAAATAACTCAAAAGGAAAAAAATAGTCTTTTAAGGAAAAAAATAACTCAAAAGGATTGGTGCAAAAAATTGATTAAAATAACTCAAAAGGAAAAAATTTTGAGGAAGAAAATAAAATAACTCAAAAGGACTGTGTCAGGTACTGATTGACTAGAGGGTTAAGTTCTTAAATCCTTTATCCATTCAATAAGCGGTAGTGAGCACTTAGGATACCAAGTTATCTATTAAGTTCAGAAATAATGGTGAGCAACTGGAGCACTATCTACGCTTACAGAGCCTACAGTCTAACTCAGGAAGACTGTTAATAGAGGAACAATAAGCGTTGGGATGGAAATTGTACAGGGTATCAGATTGTATTTTATTTGATTCTTAGAGTCAAACCAAATTTAACATCTTTGAAGTCAAAAAATGAATATAAATTAGAGATTCATCCAGTAGAATGGAGTCTAAATCAATTCTTAAAAAAAATATATGTATATATTTCCCCCCTTTATAAGACAGCTTTATAAGACAGTTTCTTACTCATGTGCACACGCTGATAATCCCATAATCACCATCACCATTGTCTAGGAACTCAACAGTGATTGTGCTTCTCTAGATATGTAAAATCAGGAGAGTGATTGTGAAATTGGTAATGATGGGATAATTAGTACTTTTCTGTCTTTTCTTAAAGATTTTATTTATTTGTCAGAGAGAGTGAGAGTGTGAGCAGAAGCAGGGAGAGTAGCAGGCAGAGAGAGAAGCAGGCTCCCTGATGGGCAAGGAGCCTGATGTGGAACTTGACTCCAGGACCCCAGGATCAGGACTTGAGTGAAAGGCAGACGCTTAGCCAACTGAGCCACCCAGGCGTCCCTTTTCTGCCTTTTCTTAAAGTGAAAATATTTCCATGACTTACTAGAGAAAAAGAAAATTACCTTATAGTGCTTATAGTTTTTATCTTTCCCCTCATTTTCCAAAATGCTTCCTCCTCTCCCCAGTGTTTAGTAGACAATCTACTATAAGAAGATCCTTTCTGATAGACTGCACATAGGAGAGTTTTTGAAAACGTAACAAGAAGGGTGTCTTAGTCCTTGTCAAAATATTTTCTTGTTGAAAACAGAAAATTTTTGGTGAAAGCTGAAATGCATGTCAGTTTAATTCATGCCTATTATTTCAGGTAAATAATTTCACCAGGAGTTCTTCATTGGTAAAATCAGTGTTTATGTCATGTAAGAGAGTAGCAGGTGTAGTTACTACCAGGGTTGAAAATGTATAAATGTTTTCCACCTCCTCCCACCCATGTCCATCTTACTTTTACTTTAATAACTACCACCTATGAATTCCTGTCTGTTAAAACTAAGCAGGGGGTGCCTGGATGGCTGAGTCATTGAGTGTCTGCCCTCAGCTCAGGTCATGATCCCATAGTCCTGGGATGGAGCCCTGCACAGGGCTCCCTCCTCATCCCTCCCTGCCTCTCCCTCTCCCTCTCCCACTCCCCTGCTTGTGTTCTGTCTCTCGCTGTCTCTCTCTGTGTCTGTCAAATAAATAAATAATTTTTTAAATGTTAAAAAACAAAATAAAAAACTAAGCAAGAAGCAGATGTCTATGGCCATACCACCCTGAATGTTCCGATCTAAAACTAAGCAGGAAATTATCTTGTAAATCATTAAAAAAAAAAAAAAAAAAAGAATACCTGCTTCACTTTTTATAGAAAAGTAACATGAGAAGAAACATGGGAAGACAGGAAATGATCTATTAGTCCCACAAAGGTAGACCTGAATTTGGGGCCCAGAATAGCACTGCGTATGTGTGTGTTGCACACACACAGTAAGCGATGCTCCTTAGGACCGATTGGGAGAACATTATACTTCTGAAGTGTTCAAGAGGGCACGAATTGCATGGAGCACTGGGTGTTGCACATAAACAATGAATCTTGGAACACGGCATCAAAAACTAATGATGTATTTTATGATGACTAACATAATACAATTAAAAAAAATAATTTAAAAAGAAAGAAAAAACAAAAACCCTGTCTTTTCTCTAGCATTCTTAATTATTTTATATGGAAATAAGGGCAAAAAGGTTCATAACACTTTGAAATACAGTTCGTGACATATGTTTGGAGAGAGGAAACAAAAGGCATGGAGTAGAAATCAAAAACTCTCAGAATTAGGGCAAATTCTGGAGACAATAGCATGTGTGGGCCCCGATGGTAGCTTTAGTGTGGATGAGTCACAGCAGAAATGTTGGCTTTTTTTAGTGTGTAGGGGCTTTCCAGTCTTTTAGACAAAGTACTCTCCTTTGTGCATCTACGGGTGTTTTCTCCTCTGGGATTTTCTTTTTTGTCTCACTTCTCTTTTTACTCTCTGTCCACTCCTGGAGATACCTGCATTCATTACTTTGAGCCTCCCCTTAGTGATTTTGTTACAGTATCTGCTTTCTGCTATGTTTGCTTCCAGCTGTGAGCCAAAGGAAAGGAAAGCAGCCAGTGCTCGTCAGGCGAGGTTATGGACTCATGCTGGGTTCCTTCAGCGATTGACATGGTTTCAAGGAAGATGATTGGCAGGACTTCCCATTTTCTCTCTTACATTTATCGCAGCTAACGTCCTGCTGTATCTGTCCATCGACCAATGGATAGATTGATCCATCCGTGCATCTGTTTATTTTGGCATGCGGCTTTGCAGTCGAAACAAACGATACCTGAATGGATTTGATCTGTCACAAGACTGCTGTTGAGATTAATGAATCAGGATTTAGAAGAAGTTGAGACCAAGTTTAACGATGTTTTTGGCAAGTGTAGTTTTAATCATGATATGTTTTCTTTAGTGGAATTTCGGTTCAGTTAAGTATGTACTGAAAACACAGGGGAGTGTTTGAAGAACCGTTTAGTCTCTGTCCAGGTGGCATGCTTCTGGATGGAATTACATTCAATCTAAGAATTGGGAAAAAAAACAAAGTCCCTTAAAGGATTACCCCAATCACTAAATAAATAAATAAATAAATAAATAAATATTATTTTTGAGAGAAAGAGAGTTCATATGAGAGCTGGCAGGGAAGGTGCAGAGAAAGAGGGGGAGAGAATCCTAAATAGGTTCCACACTCAGCGCTGAGCCCATCACAGGGCTTAATCTCATGACCCTGAGATCATGACCTGAGCTGAAGTCAAGAATCAGGTGCTTGACTAACTGAGCCATGCAGGAACCCCACCAAACTGCTTAAACTGTGCAAAAATGTGTATTTAGATGTTAAATATTCAGTGAGATACCTACACATCAATAAGATATCTTTTACATAAACTCAGTTGTGTAAATATACATACATGTGTAACAGGGACAGTGTTTTTATTTATTTGTTTAAATATTTTATTTATTTATCTGACAGAGATCTCAAGCAGGCAGAGACAGACAGAGGCGGAAGCAAGCTCCCCACCGAACAGAGAGCCCGACACGGGACTCGATCCCAGAACCCCGAGATCACAACCCGAGCCGAAGGCAGAGGCCCAAACCCACCGAGCCACCCAGGCACCCAGGGACAGTATTTTTAAAGTGATCATATCTAAATAGTTACTTTATTTCTATTTCTTTTTTTTTTTAAATTTTTAAAAGATTTAATTTATTTTACAGAGAGAGAGATCACAAGTAGGCAGAGAGACAGACAGAGAGAGGGGGGGAAGCAGGATCCCCGCTGAGCAGTGAGCCCAATGTGGGGCTCCATCCCAGGACCCTTAGATCATGACCTGAGCCAAAGGCAGAGGCTCAACCCACTGAGCCACCCAGGCGCCCTCTATTTCTTTTTGTAGTGGAATTAAGCAGATTATAATTTACATAAACTGGTAGCACGTGGGACTCCATATCTTCCCATAGTGTGTTGTATGGTAATACAATTTTAGAATGGGTCATTAGCCCTTGTGAGGTCCAGGGACATAGGATAGCAATAGATTGCTATCAAAACCAAGAAGAAGATAAGGTGGCGTCTTTTTCCTGTAGAGCCCTCAATCCTCTATTACTTTGAAATTACCTCAGTAGCGTATTTTAAACTCAAGATAGGCTCTTTCTGCTTCCTGGTGATTGTTTTAGTGGTGGATTTGACCATATGTGTATCAGATATGGAAAGTAATGTCCATTAAATGGAGCAAAAATGTTCTTTTAGAGGGAAAGAAAGTGATTTAAATTTTTAGATTCTCCTGGGATCTCATTAAAGTTCTCTTTCTTTAATAGATTGTGCAGCCTAATAGTTATCAGGAATCCTGCAGTGCACATGGCTGATAGGTTAGTTTACACAGGATTAATTGTGTAATTTTGTAGGCAACCAGCACAGTGAACATTGATTTTTGCATTAGTCCTGTGTGTTGTTTGTAAGAGAGATTCTGCTTTCTATTTTAAGGTGGTGTAACATTTCACTTTTTATTAATTATAATTTCTACCAACATGTTTTATGCCTGATACAATTTATTATAAAAGTTTTTCCTAATTTTTTTTTCTAATTGCTATGTCCTTCAGAAACTTCATTAATTTTGAGCACTGATGTGTAAAAAAGTGACAGGAGAAAATGTCTTTCACAAAACATTCTCTGACTGGCCAGTTCCCCCATGCCTCTGTCGATAAGTTGCCCAAATCTTTTCTTAGAATACAGAGTAATTCAGTTGCATCTATTCCAGCTATACTGTGAATAACTAATGCAAGAAATAACCTGACAATATTACATTTCTCAAAGCCCAAAATGTGAATGTCCAAAGGAGAGCAGGTTATTCAGAACAGAAGCTAGTTTCCAGAATATGTAGATCTCTAGAGCCTCATATTTCCTGAAGTATTTGTCCATATGGAAGGAATACAGAAAAGGGTTTTTGCTTGAATTTTCCAGATAATTAGGTCAGCTCTCAACTACAGTGTGTCCACTCTCTGTGGGTATAAAATGCCTATTGGGATTTCAGTGGGGTCATTATAACTGTGTTTAGAATATACTTTGTTATATTCTGTGCGCTTTTGAGAAAACAGAAAATAATGTTGATTGCATGCAATT
The DNA here is from genome assembly GCF_010015895.1 of Lontra canadensis. Classification (NCBI taxonomy): domain Eukaryota; kingdom Metazoa; phylum Chordata; class Mammalia; order Carnivora; family Mustelidae; genus Lontra; species Lontra canadensis. The sequence continues at coordinate 12,030,669 of NW_022631028.1, forward strand.
TAGGCCTTAATCTTTACACTTTTCTTGTCTCGAACTAGCAAATCAATTACTCCCCCCATTCGAGGCTCCATTAGATAAAATTTTCCTCCCTTCATATCATTGTGGTTCCTCCACTAAAAGGAGCTGAACACCTCTTAGCTTTTGCTGCTTTTGTTTTGTTTTGCTTTGCTTTGGGCGGATCCTCCCCCTACCTTCTCCCCCACCGTGAGTGTCTCAGCGTTATGAAGAGCCAACGGGAGCTATACAAAGTGAGTGCTTGAAATGTGTGCTGAGTGACCAACCAGCCCCTCCTGGAAGAACCCTGTTAAACACTTCCTTACCACAGCTTCAAAGAGGGGCTTGCTTCTGAAGGATCAAAGGATCTCTTGTATAAAAATTTGGAGCATTCACGATAAAATGAAGAGAATAACATGTCTTTTAAGCTCCTGTATGACTCCCGGATTATGTGGAGGGACTAAGGAAGTGGTGGTTCTCTTAGGCTTTTGTGTCACGTTAAACAGAAATAGATGAAAGCAAAGCTTAAAACTGACAAAATCCCAAGTAGGGAAGCTCTGGTCCTCAGCTCCTTCACTGGGTCATAACAAACCACCAGCTGATGATTTGAAAAAAAATAAATAAGTAAATAAATTAAAAAAAAAAGGAAAGAAAAAAGAAAAGCAAGCAAGAAAGAAAAGATTTCCTTTCCTAGTGAAGGACTGAGTTTGCTTTGTGTCATTTTACACTACGTGCCTTCACAAAGTATGTACACCGCTTGTTTTTCTGACATGGACATTGGGTCATGACGTTTCTGGGAAAGGACTGGAATTGGAATCACAAATATGGGTTCTACACCTAACCTTTGTCACTTGCTACGTGTGACATTAAAGAAGTAACTTAACCTTCCTCATTTTTAAATGAATCTAGCAAATTAACACAAACTTGTTTCAAGGAGTAAATGAAAAAAAAATCTTTGTGAGAGTGTTATAAAATGTAAGTTCTCCTATTGTTTTAATATAGGTAGTTTGCAATAAAATTCGATTAAACAATTGCAACAGATTTTAGCTCTCTGCTTTGAGGCTGAATAGTCACTTTTTACATTGAACTTTGTCTTGAGTAGTTTGAATAATGTTTGAAAACATTGTAATTGTGTTCAATATAGTGGATACATGAAGATACGTGTATGCTTCTGGAGAGTGTCCTTAGCTTTCTCCGGATTTTCAAATGCATCGGTGAGCCTCATGGGGTTAAGAACCCCTTAACTAGATAAATCATCACCAATTTCCGTTTCACATTAATTGGTAGTACTGGTACTATAGTTCTGTTACCTGAGGAATGAGTTTAATGTATTGGTTTATATTCACTAAGAGTTTTTGTCTACTGGAAATTCTACTGGGGGAGAAAATCAATGCAGATTGGACCTCTAAATTAACTTTCCCCAGTATTTCTTTAAAAATTGTTTTTGTTATTTCCCATAATTAAGGCAGATTCTTTTTTCTTTCTTTCCTCACCACCACAATCACCACCACCATCTATTCCTCTTTTGCTTGAAATGTGTAGATAACTGCAGACGCATAATTTTATGGAAAACTGAAACAGACCTAGTCCACAGGTGAACTTTTACATCTTGTAAAATAGGACTGCTTTAAATATGGTATTTTTCTAAATGTTGACTTTTAATATCTAATTCTTTTACTATCTAAATAGAGAATGTTTATGTTAATTGCAATTTTCAACTGACAGTGTATCTTTAGACTTTATTTTTTTTTAAAGATTTTATTTGTTTATTTGACAAGAGAGAGAGATCACAAGTAGGCAGAGAGGCAGGCAGAGAGAGAGGGGGAAGCAGGCTCCCTTCTGAGCAGAGAGCCCGATGTGGGGCTTGATCCCAGGACCCTGCGATCATGACCTGAGCCAAAAGGAGAGGCTTAACCTACTGAACCACCCAGGCGCCCCAATATCTTTAGCTTTTTTTCTTGCTCTCTATCACCCCAAATGTATCTCATTGTAAATGTGTTGGTGTAATCCTTAACTATAATTTCAACTTACCTAGCCCAATACAAATTTTGTTGTAATAAATACTTATCAAAATATCGCAATTGATATTCTACCCTTAACATCATCAGAAATCTTTGGATCACCTTATATTTCTGATTGATTTGCTGATCACTTTTTGACTGGAGTAAAAAACATGGTAACCCCTACTGATTGGCCACAAAGTTATGTTTAGAATTCACATATTCCTCTCTTTAACTGAGAGTAGTTTGGCATCTACCACGTACTGCACTCATTGTGGAAGCACTGGGGAATGATGGTCTTGGCTCATATACTGGCAGGTTGTTTCAAATTATTAATTCGGTCTTATGAATAACACCATTATGTTTGTATATGATTCCTCCTGCACACAGTTTCCTGGAGATCTTCCTACAGAGTCATTTTGATTTGATTCACATTGAAGATACTTTTAGAGTTGTCACTGAATTTGCATATTCTGTTCTGTATTACAATTAATAGGATTATTGTATTATGATAAAAGTTAAATAGTCTATCTAGACTATTTAGATTATTAGTCTCTAAATGTCTAAATGTCCTTCAGTTTTTAGATGTCTTATGACATCTCTTTATAGCAGTTTTCAACTTTTTTAAAAGTTTATTTATTTTTTAGTCATCTTTACACCCATCATGGGACTCAAACTCACAACCCTAAGATGAAGAATTGCATATTCTTCCAGCTGAGGCAGCCAGGGCCTTTAGATTTTTTTTTTTTTTTTTTTTAGTTACTGAGTAACTTATTCATGCTCTGCTGATTAGCTATTTATTTTCACAGTTTTACAAGTTAGATTTTGCACTTAGATTATTTCTTACCCAACAAACTTTCCATTTGCTAGTGAGTGTATGTAAAACAATAATTATGTTAGACATTGCCTATTTTTAAAAAATTTTATTTATTTATTTGACACAGAGAGAGAGAGAGAGAGCACCAGTAGGCAGAGAGGCAGGCAGAGAGAGAGGGGGAAGCAGGCTCCCTGCCAAACAGAGAGCCCGATGCGGGGCTCGATCCCAGGACTCTGAGATCTTGACCTGAGCCAAAGGCAGAGCCTTAACCCAACATTACCTATTTTTAATTGACACATTTTTTTTTTTTTAAGCTTTACTGAGGTATAACTGACACATAAAAATTGTGTACATTTGGGGCACCTGGGTGGCTCAGTGGGTTAAGCCTCTGCCTTCCGCTCGGGTCATGGTCTCAGGGTCCTGGGATTGAGCCCCACATCGGGCTCTCTGTTCAGCAGGGAACCTGCTCCCCCCCCACCCCCCGCTTCTCTGCCTACTTGTAATCTCTGTCAAATAAATAAATAAATAATAAAAAAATTGTGTATATTTAAAGCATGCAACATGATTCTGTATACATATACAGAGCCAAATGATTACCACAGTCAAGCTAATTGACATATCCACACCTCACGTAGTTACTGTGTGTGGGGGTCAGTGGGGAAGGATCTACTCTCTTAGCAAATTTCAAGTACACAATAAAGTATTATTAACTGCAGTCCCCCTGCGGTATATTAGATCCCTAGAACTTAATCATTTTGTAACTGAACGTTTGTACCCTTTGACCAACATCTCTATAAATGCCACCACCCAAGTCCCTGGCAGCCAGCACTCTACTCTGTGCTTCTCTAAGTTTGACTTTTTCAGATGACACAAGCATAAATTCAGAGGTCATACAGCATTTTTCTTTTAGCGTCTGACTTATTTCCATAGCATAATGTCCTCTGGGTTCATCCATGTTGTTGCAAATGGCAATAATTCCTTCCTTTTTATGGCTGAATCACATTTCTGTGTGTGTGTGTGTGTGTCACTGTTTCTTTATCCCTTCATCCAACAACAGATACCTAGGTTGTATATAGCTTGGTTATTGTGAATAATGCCTCAGTTAACATAGGAATGCACATATTGCTTTGGCATACTGATTTCATTGACATTATCTCTGTTATGTGGTTTACCATTTATAAAATCTTATTGCCACACTGTGCGGGTGGTGAGGCAGATTTTTGGTAGCTCCAGTTTAAAAAAGGAAGATGCAGAAGTTCGTGGTGGCTGTGACCTACATAAGGGTACATCTAGAGAGTACCAGAGTGGGTGTCTGTGTTCCCTGTCATAGAACTTTATAACATATCTAGAATTTTCTAAGCTGCTTTGCTCCCTTCTCTGCACAAAGACCTTCTCTGAAAAGAACCAAGGAGCACTTAAAATTCTTCCTCTAAGGTAAGGGCTGAACTTGACATAGACAAAATCAATTCTGTTGCCTCATTTCTCTCCTTTTTCTTTGCTTCCTAATGAATAAGACATCCAGTACCATTGCAACCTTGAGTTTATCTGAAAATACAAAGATATAAACCGGAGTTAACATCCTGATACATAATTTGAACTTGTCATTTCCTTCTAAAAACTCAATGGTCTTCTGTTCCAAGATGAAGTTCTCTAAGCAAGACATCCAGAGTTCTTCACACCTTTATCGCAATCCAACCTTTTAGCCTCGAAGTCTCTTTTATCTACTCTTTGCCCTCATCTTCAGCCTCTCAAACTTCATGGGTCTTGTTGACTATGCCCTGATTTCCTAGGCTTCTTAGTTTCCTCTCTGGCTATCCTACAGCAAGCCCCACCCCCACCTAATGCCATTCTTTTCTTTATAGCTTTATAAACTGAGCCATTTACTTACCTAGCTCAAATAACTATGTAGATTTGGAGGAAAAAAATTAGGATTTTGATATCTTCTCTTGTTTATTTTGATAAAAAAATTCATGATCATTAAAAATTATTATTTTTTAAAGATTTTATTTATTTATTTGATAGAGATCACAAGGAGGCAGAGAGGCAGGCAGAGAGAGAGGGAGAAGCATGCTCCCCGCTGAGCAAAGAGCCTGATGCGGGGCTCCATCCCAGGACCCTGGGATCATGACCTGAGCCGAAGGCAGAGGCTTTAACCCACTGAGCCACCCAGGTGCCCCGATCATGAAAAATTATTAAATTAGATCATCTTCAGTCTCTCCTTGTCTCTTCCAGTGTTACTTCCCATGAAGCTATAGAATCATACTTTTTTTTTTAATTGGCAAAATTGAGCTCATACTTCTTATAAAATTTTGTAGTACTTTATTTCATCTAATTTTATAACATAAATTTCTCTCAGCTTTCAGTATTCTTTGCAAACACAAGTTTTTAAAAGTACAAAGTTGTCTAATACAGTCTTTTCTAGGTACTTATTATTTCTCTATTACTGAGCATTTACGTTGTTACCACATTTTATTGTTATAAATTATAGTGATTAAACATGATTTTACATTAATGTTTGAGCATATATCAATGTATTTAAACTCAGGCTAGTTTTCTACTTGTGTGAAGACTGGTTTAAGCAGAACATAAAATGGTGTGTTAGATTATTCAATCAGGTACAATGTTTGTAATTTTATCTAGAGATAATACAGTGTATGATTTTTCATATTTGTATGTATATAAATGTGTGTGGTGGGGGGCGCCTGGGTGGCTCAGTGGGTTAAAGCCTCTGCCTTCGGCTCAGGTCATGGTCCCAGGGTCCTGGGATTGAGCCGCACATCGGGCTCTCTGGCGCAGGGAGCCTGCTTGCTTCTCTCTCTCTCTCTGCCTGCCTCCCTGCCTGCTTGTGATCTCTCTCTGTGTCAAATAAATAAATAAAATCTTAAAAAAAAAAAAAAGTGTGTGTGTGTATAGCACTAGTGAATATTGATAAATTAACTGGGGAAGGAAATGCACTTAGTTTTTACCTTTGACAGATGATTTTTTATTATATATATGCATATGTGTATGCGTGTATATTTCCGTAGACAAGTATACACAGATACATATGTGTGTATATATGTGTATACATTAGCTCTTTGTAGTTTACCAGATCTTTACAGTTGGGCCTTTTTTTTTTTTTTTTAAGATTTATTTATTTATTTATTTGACAGAGAGAGAGAGATCACAAGTAGGCAGAGAGGCAGGCAGAGAGAGAGAGAGGAGGAAGCAGGATCCCTGCGCCAGAGAGCCCAATGCGTGGCTCAATCCCAGGACCCCGGGACCATGACCTGAGCCAAAGGCAGAGGCTTTGACCCACTGAGCCACCCAGGCACCCCCAGTTGGGCCTTTTTTACTCATAGTAAAGCCCCCCACAAAAAGCAAAAAAATGCTAAAGACCTAACCCACAAATTATCCACCTTAACCAATTGCCATCTCCTTCAAAGCCTTTCTCATATGACATCGTAGGTAAAAAAATGAGTTTCTCATGGGTGGAATAGTAAAACCACTTGAAAATCGTTTGTCTCCTAAGGTTCCCTGTGGTGTGAGACCACTGCAGTATTGTTACTGTAGCTATCGATACTAAAATACAGATAGTACTGAAAAATATTAGGACTGTATATGAAGTACAGAAACAGCCTTCTTTTGAGGAAGAGTTAGAGAGCATAGCCCTACGTGTGCTTTGGGGAAGATGAGAGGAAAGCGGGAATTCTAAGGTCCATAGGACAATGCGGCAACAACCGTGGAGGCTGGTCCGGCTTGAAAGCTGTTTGAGCAAATACTCTGACCAAAGCAGCAGGTGGAATGGCTCAAGCGGGAAACTGGGAATAATATCCTGGGATAGGATTTGTTTGGACAAGTTCTTATTTCAGGGGCACAGGGCTCTCCATTCATGGGCAGGCCTTGACCACAGTGCCGGACACAGAGTAGTCAAGTAATAAATACTTGAATGAATGAACAAAGATGCCCTTATAGGATGCTTTCAGATGGAAAATCCTATTAATAACGATATTAACTCATTTTCATACCTAAATGTGCCTCAAAGAGTTTCAGGCAGTTTTCATATGTACTTTAGTATGAATTTTAATGACTGGGAATTCCACTGTTTAATCATGATTGAAAATATGAAAATAGGGATGCCTGGGTGGCTCAGTGGGTTAAAGCCTCTGCCTTCGGCTCAGGTCATGATCTCAGGGTCCTGGGATCGAGCCCTGCATCGGGCTCTCTGCTCAGCAGGGAGCCTGCTTCCTCTTCTCTCTCTGCCTGCCTCTCTGCCTACTTGTGATCTCTGTCTGTCCAATAAATGAATAAAATCTTAAAAAAAAAGAAAATATGAAAATATGTGTGGTCACTAAATTTGCAGCCCTAAAGGGCAAGAACTGGTTTTAAAATGTTCTGATGCTGTGACAATACCTTTGGCAGTATTTAAGACTATCACAGTTATAAAGCTGTATCCTGGAGAAATGGTTTTGTAATCGTAGGCAATATGTAAATTCATTGTGCCTCATTGTCTTCTTATCTTTAATATGAGGAACTTAAAAACAAAAAGTGTCTACCTCATAGTGCTGTAAGGATAAACTGAATTCATAAAATATAAAACAGAGCAGTGCCTGGTATACAGCAAGCCCCACATAAATGTATCCTATTATCATGGAGCCTGAATGAGCCTGACCTTGGTATTAGCTTGTCCGCTACCACCTGGTTTGATCAGGCTTTAGTTAAAAGGAGAGCTTTGCTTTTCTGATCTATGAGATTATCATCAGATATGTTTTGGATCATATACAAAAGCAAGGTGGTCCTCAGTCAGTCGTGTTGAGAATTGCAGATTTGTTATGGACATTTGTACTTCCTGGGGAGACAATCTACAGTTGCATTAGAAAGTAATATAAAATCAGAGCTAGATCCTGTTTGAGACCTAAAAGATTATCTATTTAATTTATTCTTAACGTAAAACATTGACATTTTTGCTTACTACTTTCAAAACCCTTTCAAACACAATTTCATTTGATGTAGCACAGTCGACAGAATAGAGAAAATGGAGAATGTTCCTCCCTATCACACAGCAAAGTGATAAACACGGGATGAGCAGGTACATAAGAGGGACTCTGGCCTCTGGTAGGTGGGGCTTTTAAGTTGTACGATTTGGAAAAACAACAGCTTCTCTCTTGGTGTCATGGGGGTCTAGTCCAAGCTTTGTGGTTAGACTAGGTAATGTGGTGGAATCTTGCCTCTCCAGGGTTGGAAGGGTACTCATGGTCGGAAGACTAGAGATGGTACCATGAGGGGCCTGTGCCTTGTAGATGTGGCCTGTAGCCTCAGGACCTGCTCTACCACTGGTATTTTGCTCTAAGAAACTGCCATAAACTCTTATGAGAAAACTTCCTCTCTTGGAGGGATTCCTGTAGGGGATCCTGTAGGAGATTAGTCACGTTGATCCTCACCTCTTGGAATAAATCCTGCCCACAGTTGATTGCAGAGAAAATGAGGAGTTGCTTAATTTTCCCAAGGTGACACAGCTAGGAAGTGGCCGAGCTCATTCATTCAAAAAAGTATTTATTGATCACCGCTGTGTGCTGCACACTGGGACTGGCTCAAAACTCCAAAGTTCTGGCGTGTAATTGATAACATTGGTCAGATCCAGGTCCTTCTAAGAGGTCAGCCATCCATAGAGTAAGGAAGGGTTCTTGAGAGGTATATTGGTTCTCCACGATGTTCTCAAATGGCAGAGTCTCAAATACTCTTAAAGTAGGGTATAAACTCTGCTCTCTGTTTTGTTTTTTTAAAGATTTTATTTATTTATTTGACAGGGATCAAAAGTAGGCAGAGAGGCAGGCAGAGAGAGAAAGAAGGGGAAGCAGGCTCCCTGCTGAGCAGAAAGCCCGATGTGGGGCTCGATCCCAGGACCCTGAAATCATGACCTGAGCCGAAGGCAGAGGCTTACTCCACTGAGCCACCCAGGTGCCCCAACCCTGCTCTTTGTTAATAAACTCTGAGTTCACTTGCCAAAAATAGGTCTCAACCTTTCCGGAAGCTAGGTATTTCTTTGACATTCATGACCTGTCATGGTAATAGAATTCTATTGTATATGATTTACTCTCAATTTATTTCTGAGGGAATCTCTCCTCCTTTAAGTTATAAAAGTCCAAGGTCATAGAAAACTTAATCATATTCACCTCATCTGTATCTTTCAAGATTTTATTCATTTTGATCTATCTGTTTTGTGTATTCATCTTTCCACAGTTTGGATTTCTAATCATTTAGTCTTCCCTTGTATAAACATTGATGACCCCACCTTCTCTAATATTTTATTTGCCCTACTCTTTCAGCTCCATTATCAGAGCAATTTTTTCCTGTAATTGCAATTTTTTTTTAAGATTTATTTATTTATTTGAGAGAGAAAGAGAGAGCTCAAGCACACATGAGCAGGAGAGGGGCAGAGGGAGAGGGAGAATCTCAAGCAGACTCCCCGCTGAGCATAGAGCCCAACACAGGGCTCCATCCCCGGACCGTGCGATCACCACCTGAGCCAAAATCTAGAGTTGGCTGCTTAACTGACTGAGTCACCCAGGCACTCCTTTACTGTAGTCATAAACTTTTAAGGCAAAAAGAAACTGTAAAAAAATAATTGTCAGCATTCTCATGTTGTAAATGAGGCTACTGAGACCTAAATTGGCTAAGAAACTTGCTGCTAATAAGCAGTGTTAATGATAGAGCTAGCAATAAAATTCACATGGTCTTCTGACTTGCCCTGGAATATTCTTTGCAAATTTCTCTACATGATGTTTTAGCCTCCTTATGATAGGTAAATGTATGACTTCAAAAAGTATATATTTCTTATTTATTTAAAAACATAAAAAAAACATAACTACCAGGTAGTCCTTTTCTCAGACTGAAGGTATATTACATGAAAGGTGGAATAAGGAAGTCAGGCTAGTGTAGATAAAGCCACGACCTTCCAGTTACATGGACAGGTTCCCATCATGACTGTGCCACTTGCTCTCATCATGACCTTGTCCAGGCTCCCTAATCTATTTGAATTCAGTGCATCTTCTATAAAATTAGAGTCAGTTGTACCTAACTTAGAGGGCACTTGTGAATAACACATAAATTATTTAGTATAACGTGCAACACAAAGTATGTCTTCAATTAATGTTAGAAGAAAAATCATATATGACCCTTAGCAGGGGGTCAGTATTGTTTTGAGTAAACACATGCTGAAATAGTGATCAGAACTATCAGGGTCTATTTTCTTCCAGAGTATTCCTTCAAATATATTCATAGGAACAAACTCAATATTTTTCCCCCAGTTTTTATTTAAATTCTAGTTAGTTAATATATAGTGCAAAATTTAGCATTTTCATATTGCTTGTATAAGGATTTGCTTATAAATCATTGTCCAAAGCAACTTTTGCTGTTGATTTAGTTTTCCCAATTCTTGTTTTATTGTGCATCATTTTATGTTAAGCATATTGAAGAATTTCTGTTGTCTGCTCATTTTTACTGTACTACCAGCTTATATTCTAAGGAATAGTATATGAATCATATGTCATTTTCTTTCTAAAAGATACTATATTCATTCAAAAGAATCAAATTGAGCATCTTGGTACACATTTTGAACATATGGACTTCAACTATTTGAATCAAGAGCTCATTCCTGCCAGGTACATGCTTGTTGATGAGAGAATGAGAGGTGTGTTCAATCCCTGTTTTTTAAGAATATTGACCCAAATATTGATTGAAAGCTGAGGTGCTCTCAGTCTGTTTAAAATCACTAAACCATCTCCAGTGTTTTGAAGATTAATTGAGATTAGGTACATTTTTAAAATAAAGGAAAATAAAAACAGAAAAAAATAGCCACTCTTGATTCCAAATACATACATATACTGTACACACGCATACACACAACACAAACATACAGAATAGGTATTTTCATTTGATGTACATTTATTAAGCAACCGATATTTGACACTATGACAGCCACTGTGCTTGTGTACTAGGGAGGCAAAAATTAAAGAGTCCCCCCCCACCCCCAACCGGGCTTAAGCAACTCACAAGCTTGAAAAACACTGTTGAAGAAATCCTTTTCTCTCTTACGAGAATAAGACCTGTAACTGCTCACACATGTGGCTTATAGAGCATTTATCAAGGCTCCTGTGTCACCATTTGGGGCAGTGTGGTTTCCTCCCATTGACAGTTTCAGTGATGTCTGATCAAGTGCTCCTCCCAGCCTCCTTGACTGCCTCTGGGTGGTAACAGGGATCTGTGCTGCCTCTCTGGTGACTGCCCTTCTAGATCCCTGCCCTGAACTAAGCATTTTATACAAGCTAGTCCTTATCCTTCAAACCTATCCTGCAAGATAGATACCATTATCCCTTATTTACTTATAAGACCATTGACATTCCAATAGGTTATGTCATTAGCCTGAAGTCACACAGGGAGTAAGGACACAGTTTATTTTCAGCTTCTCTGTCTCTTTTTTCTGTATGTTACAGTGTCCCTTTTGAAAGGCACAGTGGCGGTAGGGTGGTGACTCCTCCCCTAATGGTGTTGTGACAGTCATACCCGTGACTGTCAGATTGAGTGAGCTAGTGCTATTTTTTTTTTTTTTTGGTATGTGTAGCTTTCATACATTCAGTCATTAATTCACCCCAAATGTATTTATTAAGCTTTGTTATGGGGCCAGGCAGTGACCCTGGGGGTTACAGTAATAGTCGAAATATGCTTTCATTGAACTCAAGATTTATTGTGTAAAATACAGAGTGAAAACTAGCAAGAATATTATGACAACCATTTGGTCCTTAGTTAATTTTGTCTAGAATGCCTTTGCAATTTACATATAATATGTTATAAATTCAGTAAGTAAAGAGAATTCACCTTAAAAATATGCTAGCAAGGTGCCATGTAGAAAAGTGATATATTATCTCCAAATAATTCTTATGTAGCCAACTTTTCCTCCAGGATTGGAAGAGATCACCACTTCTTTCGCTAAGCACCTGATGAAGTCATTGCTTTGCTTTCAGGGGCCACATTGTGTGGAAAACACTATTTTCAAATACTAAATAACCCCAGCAGTAAGATGTCCATATTAGGAAGGCTTGAGAACCTGAGTTTACCTGATTCAGAGCTGTTGCCACAGGTGTACTATTCACTGAGTAGACCAACCTCATCCACTTTCTCACCTTTTTAAAAAAAATTTTTTTTAAAAAAGATTTTATTTATTTACTTGAGAGAGAGAAAGTGAGAGAGAGAGAGAGCGCAGGAGGGTCAGAGGGGGAAGAAGACCCCCGCTGAGTGGGGAGCCCGGTGTGGGGCTTGATCCTGGGACTCCAGGATTATGACCTGAACCGAAGGCAGTCGCTTAACCAACTGAGCCACCTAGGCGCCCCCACCTTCCCACCTTGAATGCCTTTTGCTTTTGAGGAAGTTCCATTTCTCTCTCTAGCGTGCTTTTTCTTTCATTCTGAGTTTTCTTTCCTTAAGTGAGTGCAGTTTCATTTGATATACCTGCACTGTGTATTTATATATTTTTTTCATTCATGCTTTTTTCTTCCCTCAGTAAAAAAGCAACCAACCAACAAGGGCCTAAAGGCCCATTTTGCTTTAATATACTTCAAAATTCTTTAGACTTTTCCCATCAGTTTTTCTATTTTTACCCCCCTTTGCATTTGGTAGGTATATTTATTCAAATCTCTTGAGTAGAGGAAACTTAGGGACTTTGGAAAAAGCAACAAACAACTATTTGCTAAGAATAGAAAATAAGATATTGCTATCTATCAATGATGGTGGGAGAAAGGAAGAAGTCTTGTAGATTAAATAAATTCAAAGAATTATATATCCTGATATATACCATAAAAGTAAAACGAGAAAGACCTTTTCTTAGACTACTGTATGGTTGTGTGTGTGTGTGCATACTCATCACTTAAACTGGTTGAGCCTAGATCTCCAATATATGCATATCCCAATTGTCCAGACACAGAGTATGCTAAATATTACTACAAGAAAACAGAAAAGGAAACAAGAATTAGAAGTGAGATAAAATGATTTTAAAATAGCATGTACACTCATAGATGTATATATAATTTTTTAAAGTCAACATAAAGGTTTTAATATGTATTATAATTTCAAATATATATATGTGTATATACACACACATATATAAAAGTGTTGCATTCTAAAGGATTGTCTGTGTACCCCATTTTAGAGATCATATACCTGTAACATAAAATAATGCAAGCCCTAATAATAAGAGATAATCCTTTATATTCACCCATGCTGCGCACACGCACACACACACGCACGCACACACACAAACACACGGTGACAGGATTAGTTACAAAGAACTTATATCCATGATTAATGGGAATGCTTTCTCAACCCAAGTCGAATGAAGCAGCTGAGAGCTCAGCAGGCATATGCTGTTGCTGTGAGCATACAAATAAGTCTGATCAGTAGCTACAGTCTTCATGCCTAATGCCAAACAACAGTCTTGAAAATGCTCAGTGAGAGGGTGGCTAATTCAGCACGGGCACTGATCCCTGTTGTCATGGGTGCCCCTGAGAGTGTTAAGAAGGTGGGAGCCATTGGGAAAAGCCCCCTGCAGGGGCTGTATGACATGGATGGGTTTTGGAGAGACGTCTCAGAGAGATTTAATATTGGACCTATAAACATGGCCCCCTGGCTATACAAATACCCGACGTGTGACATTCCTTATCCCTGGGATAGATCGAGGACGGTCTACATCACATCATTTAAGTTCAGCCTCATTCGGTGGGACAGGACATCAGCGGATCCCATTAGTAATCAACATGGGGAAATATTTCGTTTCTTCGTTTCCCTTTTGAATGATGGCTGTAACACATAGAAGATGCTGGACACAACAAAATGATGGTGATTTTCTGTGCTCCTCTAGTAAGGTCAAACTCTTCTGTTTGCCTGTAGAACTCAATAAACGCAGTAATACTCTAGCAATGTGTGCCATGGACCCATTGACTAGGAGCCATAGTAAATGTTGTTTTATGCATTGTTAGTCTTCCATAAACAAATCTCTGTGTTACAATAATGCAAATAATAATGGTGTCAAAAGTAGGCCTGAAGGGTTTGCAATGAGGTCACTAAACCAAAGTAGACAGAGCACAGTCTGTGCAGTGTGTCACTTGGTCAATTGGACAGCAGTCGGGACTATTCTTACACTTGCCAGGGTAGAATTTGTTTTTCAGTGTATTGGTGTGAAGTTCTCTGTGAAGGATTACAATCTGTTTATAACTTTTTGGCAACAGCTTTTGGATTAAGGCCAAAGATACTGTCAAATAATGCAAAGAAAGGGAATTGAGTTGCTTGGATATTTTAACCATTCTTCTCTTTTGTAGAGCCAAAAATATTGTAGTTTTATAATTATCTTTAATTAGTAGTTTCTACCGGAATGAGTTAGAATTACTGGATAGAATTTAGCTCTTCTGAATGATGCTCGTTAAGTTATGACAACTGGGATGCAAAACCAGTTCTTTGACTCTTTTGACTGTCCTTATGCTCAACAGAACAGCATCTGAAAAAAGGCTTATAAGCAATCTTTTAGGGATTGAGAGCCAATCCTCAAATCATCCAGGAATTAACAGTAAACGGATTATGTGTATTGGTTGAAACACTTCTCTTATTTCTTATGTTGATTTTTTAAAGAGATGAGAGCCTTGGAATTAGCACACCTGGGTGAGAGCTGGTCTCTTGAATTGAAGGCTTATGTTAACTGTGTAATTCATTGAGTTCTGGTCTTGGAGAGAGCTTCCTGAGAGAGCACTCATCGTTTTAGGCTCTACTGTTCTATGTTGACACATTGGTTATAGCCTCAGACAAAAGCAAGTGGCTATTATGAAGAGCAGGTCATGGAGGAGTGCCAAGTAGAAAATTCCTGTATACTGTGGCCTGTTGCAAAATACTTGAATTTGTGAGAGAAGACATGTCAATAACTTTTTCAATGAGAAGTGTAATTATGTGGCTGTTTTCTGCATCTCTGTCCTCTCTGCTTCATTCATTCATAGATAAGAATCTGTAGGATGTCTTTTTATAGCAACAGAACAGTGTTATTGTTCAGGCATTTGGGAATTTTTTTTGGGGGGGTGGAGAGAAAGAAAAATTAAACCAATATTTTTTTAACTGAGAAAAGATAAAGATAAATTTAAAAGTGTTTTTTAAAAAAATTTTTAAAGGAATATTTATTTATTTTAGAAAGAGAGCATGGGTGTGTGCAAGTGGTGGGGGGTGCAGGGAGGAGAGGGAGAGAGAGAATCCTCAAGCAGAGTCCCAGCTGAGCATGGACCCCTATACAGAGCTCCATCCCAGGACCCTGAGATCATGACCTGAGTCAAAATCAAGAGTCAGCCACTTAACTGACTGAGCTACCCAGGAGCCCCTAAAAGTGGTCTTTTTTTTTTTTTTTTTTTTAATGGAAATTATCTCCATTATTACAACTTTCAAATCTATCTGTAGGTGCTCTAAAACTGCAAACAATGACTCTGTCTTAATACTGCAGACATACCCTAGTGCAACTTAAGGGGAACTTAACTTACCGGTAAGGATGTTTTTCTTAATGAAATCTTGCCATTTGCGATGATGTGGATGGAACTAGAGGGTATTATGCTTAACAAAATAAGTCAATCGGAAAAAGACAACTCTCATATGATCTCCCTGATAGGAAAAAGTGGAGATGCAATGTGGGGGGGTTGGGGGGTAGGAAAAGAAAAAATGAAAGAAGGTGGGATTGGGAGGGAGCCAAACCATAAAAGACTCAATCTCAAAAAACAGACTGAGGGTTGCTTGGGGGAGGGGGGACGGGAGAGGGTGGTGGGGATATGGACATTGGAGAGGGTATGTGCTATATGATGAGTACCGTGAAATGTGTAAACCTGGCGACTCACAGACCTGTACCCCTGGGGATAAAAATACATTATATGTTTATTAAAAAAATAAATTTAATTAAAAAAGGATGTTTTTCTTAATTATTTGCTTTATGCATTTTTGAATGCATTTAATTATTGCAAAGCATGATAGAAGAGTGTAGCCAGAGGGAGGGACAGAGGGTATGGACAGGTATACAACATGTGAGGATGGTGGTGGTTGTTGTTAAGGTTCATTAAAATGCTGGCTTATTTTTGAAAGGGCAAAATCCTTAACTAAAAGTTATTTTTCAGTGAGCTGACCTCTTGGCATATTTGAAGGTTGAATCCTGGTATTTACCTAAACATCATTTTTTATAGAAAATGAATTTCACCATTGGGATCTGAGAAGGTCGGCTTCTTTGGAGGCTCGAAATTTTAGTGAGAAAACCTGTATTTTCATCGGTCAAATAGAGCTCACCCCTTCATGGTCCAAAGGGCTTTCGGCTTTAGTAACTGTCCCTTGGATTTGGATCAATGTGAAATCTGACCTGAATCCTCCTTTGGAGTTTTTTTGTTTTGTTTTCCAAATTCTTTGTGCAGTACCAGGCTGAATTGTAACTAATTTCAAAGAGTTTGGAAGAGTGAGAAAAATCCACTTTCCAAGGCCAAACAGCTATGTGGTTATAGGGAAGCTATTTCAGCCCTTTTAAACCTCCATTTCCAAACTGAAATAATAATAATTATAATTGCCTATAGGTACAGGTTAAGTTGGATTATTTTGGTAACACTTAGTAGCACTGTGGTTAGTCCACAATATTGTTTGGTAAATGTCAATAATTAGTATCATTACAAGTTTTTAAAGACAAAGTGATTCAAGAAAAAAGGTAATTTTTTCCCCAAATGACATGAATGAAAGAATAATATTCTTATTTTCTTGAGAGCATATATCATTACTAATAGACTGTATACTCCTGAAGAATTAAGATATTATCTGGTGTATGCAGAATCTTTCTATATGCTGGCTGTAAACTAGGATCTTAGTAACTATGAAATAAGGAAGAAACAGGTGAAAATAGTGTGGAAACAGATGAAAACACCTTGACTCTGAGTCCGTGTTAGCATACTTATTGCCTGGTAACCAGGAGGAGCTTTCCAAATGAATGGAGGGCTACTCCAATAGTAAGTCTATGAGGGAACTCTCTGTGTGTGTGCTTTGAATAAATATGGTCTCTTTGTCTCATGAACTGGAGTGGTTTTGTCCTTCCACTATATTTAGATCCTTCCTTTGGGTCTGGCTCCAAGAGGGCTACCCTGCACGGGGTTTCCAATTCTGTTTGATCTGCAGGTCTACTAGATGATTAAAAAGCATTTCCAATATACACTCATATTCTTAGAGAAAACCTTTCTTGAAATCTGATTAATCAGATCTTTTGATGATGATTGGTAATGAGGGGTACATTGTTGTGTTAAAACACTACATGATCTCATCCTAAATAAATTTCTAATTCACAAGAAACCTACATAAGTCTTTTCAGAAATTAAAGGATGAAATATAATGTCTAAGGCATAATTTTTTTTAAAAAGTTGTTATACTACTACTATGAGAAATCTTAATTGTGGTTGTGTCATGATGTAATAATTGTGTCTTTTGACATCATGAAAATGGATGGCAACCCGCAAAACATCTGTTTACTCTTAACAGTTCACTCCTTATTTTATTGAAATACATTTGTTTTCTTGTGTTTTTCTTGATGACTGGTCAAATCATTACTTAGTTCTACAAAATCAGTTCTCTTGCCATCAGTTTTCTTTGGGGGTGTTTGAGAAATTCAGCTTTTGTATTTTCCAGGAAGCGTTTATAGAGTCGTAGTCCTTGGACATCTCCTCTCTCCTTCCACACACATTCAGGCACCAATTTTCTTCTGAAAATTTTTCATTTGGAGTCCTCCCCTCCCTTCCAAAGAGCCTCTAAAAAATTAAAAAAAAAAAAAAAAGTGAAATGATTTCCAGGGCTCTGATTAGACTGTAATATATGAATATGAATTTTTTCCTTTTTATTGTTTTTCAACAGCCAGATTTATTTGAATTTGTTCACAGCACAATCTACAATTTAAGTGTTAGAAATTTTATGAGTTTGAGTTTGTGCATAGCAGATTAAGTTCACCTATGCATTTCAGTTGTATCTATATATAATTTATCCAAAGATAATATTATCCATATATCTTAACAGAAGGCTTAAGCAGTTGAATGACAGAGACTGTATTTTTGTAGCAGAAGGTCACACAAAAAATATGGGCTTTGTTAAATATGGTGTGTCACCTTGGGTCACCTGCTGAGACTGGTTGATGGTGCTTATCTCTATACACTGCTCCTCCCACTGATTTATGGGCTCCGGTGGGTTCTATTATATCAGAGACTAGGCTGCATGCTCTAGGAGGTAAGAGAGAGAGTAGTGTTTTAATTTGTCTTAACAAAGTGCTATTATGTGAGAGAAGATTATAGCTGCCTCCCCTTGCTGGCCTGTGAAATTTCCATAAAGGTGTTGATTATTTTCCAGTGGCATCCAGATCCACTGTCAGAGACCACTCACTTGTTTAGTTATGTCAGGGCTTGGCTCCTATACTCTGGAGAGGACAAGATATAACAACCTTTCATTTTTGAAATGTTCTCAGTGCAGTGTGCTATAGACACTGCATATGGTGGTGAATTATCTGTTGGCTTGACGGGGGCTAAGGGATTCCCAGACAGCTGGTACAACATTATTTTGGGGTGTGTCTGTGAGTCAGTTTCCGCAGGACATTAGCCTTTTGAATTGGTAGGCTGAATAAAGAAGATCTCCCTCACCAATTTGAGTAGTCACCATCCAATTCATTGAGGACCTGAGCAGAACAAAAAGGCAGAAGAAGCGTGAATTTGTTCTCTAAGCCGGGTTGCCCCTCTTCTGCCCTATCTTGGTTCTCAAGCCTTTGGAATCATATTGAATTGCACCACTGGCTTTGCTGGTTCTCTAGCTTGTAGACAACAGATCATGGGATTTCTCAGCTTCCATATCATGTGAGCCAACTCCTTTATATAATAAATTTCTTTGTATCTATCTATCTGTATGTCTTGTTTGTCATGTTTCTCTAGAGAACCCTATTGCCCTGCACAAATGCAACTCACTTGGCTGATCCTACCTCTGTCTTGTTTTAATTGTGTTTATATGCCCTCAGCTCAGTTGCAATTAACTGTTTACATATTTGTCTTATGAATATGTCTTTGAGGGCAGTGTCCAGTTCAAATACATATTTGCATTGTTAACCCTGAACATTGAACCCAGCATGTACTAGATGCTTTATAAAGATGAGGACAGAAAGAAAGGAGAGGAAGAACAAAGGGAGGGTAACATTATCCTGATAGATTGCTCCTGGAACATTTTTTTTTCCCCCAATTTCTTTTTAAAAAATTTTTATTTGTTTACATTTTATTCTATTTACATTCTATTAATTAACATATATGTATTATTAGTTTCAGAGATAGGGTTCAGTGATTCATCATTTGTATATAATACCCTGTGCCCATTACATCACATGCCCTCCTTAATGCGCACCACCCAGTTGCCCCATTTCCCCATCCTTCTCCCCTCCAAGAACACTCAGTTTGTTTCCTGTGATTGAGTCTCTTTTGGTTTGTCTCCCTCTCTGATTTCATCTTGTTTTATTTTTCCCTCTCTTCCTTTATGATACTCTGTTTTGTTTCTTAAATTCTACATAATGTAATTGTCTTTCTCTGACTGACTTATTTCAATTAGCATAATACCCTTTAGTTCCATCCACGTCGTTGCAAATGGTTTGCAAATGGTAAGATTTCATTTTTTTGCAGGCTGAGTAATGTTCCTGTGTGTGTGTTTGTGTGTGCTGATACATACGTATACATACCACTTCTTTACCCATTCATCTGTGGGTGGACATCTGGGCTCTTTATGTAGTTTGGCTATTGTGGACATTGCTGCTATAAACATTGGGGGGTGGTGCTCTTTTGGATCATTACATTTGTATCTTTTGGGTAAATACCCAGTAGTGCGATTGCTGGGTCATAAGGTAGCTCTATTTTTAACTTTATGAGGAACCTCTATGATGTTTTCCAGAGTGGTTGTACCAGCTTGCGTTCCTGTCAGCAGTGTAGGAAGGGTTCCCCTTTCTCCACATCTTCACCAACATTCATAGTCTCCTGTCTTGTTACTTTTAGTTACTTTGACTGATGCGAGGTGGTATCTCATTGTGGTTTTGATTTGTATTTCCCTGATGCTGAGTGATGTTGAACAGTTTTTCATGTGTTTGTTGGCCATTTGTACGTCTTCTTTGGAGAAATGTCTGTTCATGTCTTCTGCCCATTTCTTGACTGGATTATTTGGTTTTGAGTGTTGAGTTTGGTAAGTTCTTTATAGATTTTTGATACTAACCCTTTATTTGATAACACATTACAACTTATCTTCTCCCATTCTGTCGGTTTTCTTTTATTTTTATTGACTGTTTATTCACTGTGCAAAAGCTTTTTATCTTGATGAAGTCCCAGGAGCTCATTTTTGCTTTTGTTTCCATTGCCTTTGGAGACGTGTCTAGCCACAAGTTGCTGTGGCTGAGGTCAAAGAGGTTGCTGCTTGTGTTCTCTTCTAGGATTTTGATGGATTCCTGTCTCACATTTAGGTCTTTTAATCCATTTTGAGTTTATTTTTGTGTATGGTTTAAGGAAATGGTCCAGTTACAATCTTCTTCTTCTTTTTCTTCTTCTTCTTTTTTAAGATTTTATTTATTTGACAGAGATCACAAGTAGGCAGAGAGGCAGGCAGAGAGAGGGAGGGGGAAGCAGTCTCCCTGCTGAGCAGAGAGCCTAAAGTGAGGCTCAATCCCAGGACCCTGGGATCATGACCTGAGCCACCCAGGAGCCCCCAGTTTCATTCTTCTGCATCTGGCTGCTTTGGGCACCTTCTATGCTAAATTCCAGGCTTGCTTTTCTAGGTTCTATAATGTAGACAATCATCTTAGGAGTTTCTAGTCTCAGACTTGGTTTCTGATAAATTTTAATGTTCCCTTAAGTCTCCTCTCTCTGATTTCCTTACCTGGCTAAGTGGGACCTGGTCTCATCATTGGCATATGGCTAATTCACTTTAGGACCACTAGGAAGTAGAAGCATGAGGTTTTATGGAAAGAGTATTCTGCAAAATGGAAATCTCTCTCAAGAAAGTCTAAGTGGTAAGGCACTTAGTCGGTTAAGTATCTGACCCTTGATTTCGGCATAGGTCATGATCTCAGGGTCATGAGATCAAGCCCCAATTCAGAAGTCCAAGTATGATTGAGATCCTCTGTCCCTCTCCTCCTCCCCTTGCTCACACTCTTTCAAATTAATTAATTAATTAATTATATCTTAAAAAAAAAAAAAAAGAAAGCCTAAGTGGAAGATAAGTAAAATTAACTTCTTCAGAAAAAAGTTCTCTTCTTTTGCATAATTACGTGTTAATTTCTCAGCATCTTTTGAAATGGGATATTCAAAAGTGATAAGATCCCATTAGATGCTAGAATATTTTGCATAAATAATGTTTCATGTTTCAAAATGATACTAAATGTATCCTTTTTCTTTTCTTTTCTTTTCTTTTGACCCCCCCTTTCTTTACAATGATAGAATCAGAACTAATTCTGTGCCCTTGTCCAAAATTAATCATCCCTAGCCATATTTGATGTTTACACCTTTTAAATATTTATGAGCTGTTATGTTCCTTTTTTGTTGTTTACCCACTCTGGGACATTTAGAAGTCTTACATTTCTTCCTTAGCCAAGCACTCCATTCCCTTCATCATTCTCTTGGCTGTTCTTTGGACCATCTCCAATATGCATACATAATTTCAGTATTGAGGTGCCAAAAATACGTTTGTTTCAACTGAAGTCTTACTGGATTTGCTTTCACTCAAATCATGTACACAAATAAATGTGATCTCCAAGGGAGGAAAACTCAGTGAGGGTTCCAAAGGGAAGCTAGGATATATAGATAAGCTGTTAAAATGCTTTAGGAAGATTTTAAGTCACTAGGGAAATGGCACCTGAAAATCAAATGATCACAGAATGAACAGTGTGTGGAAAATTCTGTTTGTAAGCCCAGGTCTGTTATCCTTTTGCAGATTTTTGTTGTAACTGCGAGCCTGTTGGTTTTTAGGATTTTGATGGGGTTGGATTCAGTCTTACAGCCATTTCTTAATTTTTAAATTTACTGTTTCTCTCTCAGTAATTTCAGAAGGCAGAGTCCTTTATCAGTAGGAAAACAGTTACTATTTCATTGCAGAGGGAAGACCGAAGTAAAATGACCATTCTCATATTCAAGACAAAGAGACACTGAAACCCAGGACAACTTGCATGATCTTTTTAATAAATGGACACCTTGGATCTTATATTGTTATTTAAAAGGATTCAAGTAGTAAGATGACACACTGCACAAATAAGATATCCATGAAATTATGTAGTGCAACCAAACAAATTACTTACAGTGAAATCCATTGAGGAGAGAAAATGGTGTTTTCTCAACAAAATGCCATTTTTGCCCTAAGGCAATTCATGTTGGGGGAAAGTATCATGTATAACATTGACACAAATCATAGACATCTCCCCCTAAACAGCATTTTTTTTTATTGAACTGCACACGTTTGCAAATATTTGAGGCCTCAGAGAAGAAACAAACCAATGACATACATCACTGCTATCACCAGCTGAACTGAGGAGGGCAGCGGGAGCAGACACATTTCAGAGCCCAGTGATGAAGCTGAGAATCAAGAAGTAAATCAGAGGTTCTGATCAAAGGCTAATTTAGCCTATCATAAATGATCCTACAGTGGAAGGAAGCCTCATGCACAACAGATCAAAGATTAGTGCCTCTACATACACCACAACACTCACTGCAAAGAGGCAAGAGAAAGCAGGAGAAGGAAGGGGAAGGAAGAAATACGTCAAAGCATCTTAAGCATCCTGTGCAATACAGTCTCCCTTTCTTAGTACAGCATACGTTGCTGCTTTAAACATGGGGGCCAGGTGCCCCTTCAGATCACTCCATTTGTATCTTCGGGGGAAAATACCCAGTAGTGCATTTGTTGGGTCATAGGGTAGAGCTCTATTTTCAAGTTCTTGAGGAACCTCCACCCTGTTTTCCAGAGTGGCTGCACCAGCTTGCATTCCCCCCAACAGTATGAGAGGGTTCCCCTGTTTCCGCGTCCCCACCAACATATGTTGTTTGCTGACTTGTTAATTTTAGCCATTTTGACTGGTATGAGGTGGTATCTCATTGTGGTTTTAATTTGTACTGGGGAAGTGGGCTTGGAAGATAAATACAGTTCCACTTTTTAGCAACTTGACTTACATTTCTTTAATCCACATTTTAGAAGTTTCTATTATCTTAGATTAAATATTATAGCACACATTTCTTCTGCTAAAAGGCCTTTAAAGTGTTTCGGTGGGACATTTAATTTCCCATTATGGCTGGTTTCTCAAATCATTCCCTTTGTAATTGTCACAATTTTACAGTCCTATTTAAAATGAATTTAGTTTTCCAACTAAAAATATCAAGCTGAGTTAGGAATTGAAATGTAAGGACTGTAAAATAAAATGATAAAAAATGAGGTTTCAAGCCGAAGTTTTCAACCGTTACATCTAGAAAGACCACGAAGAAAGTGTTTTCTTCTTCCCTTATTAAATACATAAGAATTCTTCTAAAGTTATTTTGGTCAAAATAACATTTTATAAAATTTCTAAATCCAGAAAGGGGAAAATGATTTATTTTATACCTTGTTAGTTATTTAAATATGTAAATACTTGTTTTGATTGGGACATCTTTACACTTCATTTAAATTACAGTCGTTTCAGCTTTGCGAAGTTTA
Source organism: Lontra canadensis (assembly GCF_010015895.1). Taxonomy (NCBI): domain Eukaryota; kingdom Metazoa; phylum Chordata; class Mammalia; order Carnivora; family Mustelidae; genus Lontra; species Lontra canadensis. The sequence goes on from NW_022631028.1 coordinate 12,054,222, forward strand.
TAATTGACCATATTTTGTTAAATGTTTAATCTTTTTTGTAGTGTCACAGATGAAGAAAGAATACAGATATGTATTTTTTCTATTTGGTATTTTAAAACCTCACTGCTTTGTTTTGCTTGATTAACAGTCTAAGGGCTTTCGTGTTTATCTATATCTTTACCCTTAAGGGATACATATTAAATGAATTAACTAGGTAGCCTAAGTGCTCCTGTCACCACACTATAGGTTAGAAAATGGAGATGTGGACCCACTCAAGGTCAACTGCATATTTATTGAATTGGAATTTCATTTTCTTCCCCCCAACTTTTGGACTAGTACACACTTCACAGTGCCTCACAGGTTTTCAAATGTACTCTAGACCCCACTCAACTGAGAGGAAGCATGCAAACCCCGACATGAATTAGGTTTGGTTAAATTGGTCAATCATTATCTGATTGGTTTCAAGGATTGTAGCAATAAATAGTATTTCACGTTGATTTCCCTTGCTATTTTTTCTCACAATATTTCCCATTTAGTCAGCCTCTGTATGGATATGCTTTTCATTTGTGAATGCCCAATTAATCATGCCTTCATGTTGGATGGATGACCGATTAGCATGGATTAATTAAGGTAATGAAATAATTATAGTTATTATGATATAACTATATAGTCACCACCATTAGTATGGCCTAATTATCTAGTGGTTATGAGTGTGTGGTTTGGCGATCTGATTTAAGTGGGCTTGAATTTGACCTTCAGTATATATACTATTAATGGGTGCTCTTGCAAGTTAATCTCCTCAAGCCTTAGTTTTTTCATCAGTAAAGAGGAGATGATAATACTTAGAGTCTGTTTTTTAGTAGATAAATTATTTAACTGTATTAAATTTTATACATGGTAAAAGCTCCGTAGTTATTACTAACATTACCGTTACTGCCCTGGTCATAAGGGGGTATATATATCAAATTATGAGGCAGCCATCTTTCCATAGCCCCATAGCTCTAGAGGTGGGACAGGTAATGCAAATTTGGTCATGAGGAGTTTTTCGCTGGAGATTTAGTAAACTCAAGCTGGAGTAACAGCTGGTCACAGCAAATGATGCCGCATACAAGCAAGACAGAAACAACAGTAAAGCAAGATAGCTTTGATGGTGTTTGGGTTCCTGAATCCAGAGGTCCGTGGGGCTATTTCTCCCTCTGCTTTTCCTCTAGTTTTTATTTGTAGGCCAATAAATTCTGCTTAATGAAGTCAGTTTGTTTTGGATTTTTGTGACCCACTAATGGAATCCAATAATACAGTATCTTAAGAAACACATTTCTTCATCCTTCAGTTAATATTTAATACTCCCAACAGTCTTATTACTTTTTTATTTACATGCTTATTTTCTCTCTTCCCCTTACTAAAATGTAAGCTCGATTTGGACAAAAACTTGTAACATTTTTCTTCAGGTATTAGAAAATCCCTACCACCTCGTAGGTGCTCAGTAATTATCAGGTGAGTGAATGGATGAAGGGAGAAAGGAAGGAATAATCTTGGGAAAAAAAATGCTCTCTGATCAAAATCGTATCCATATCCTTTCCTGAATGGATTAAGTATTGATGCAATTTTAACATTTTTTGAGAACTTTACATTGAGCCAGTCATCCTGCTGGATATCGTATACATTTTAAGGTTGTTAGTATCATCCCCATTTTACAGAGGAGAAAACGGAGGGACAGTGAGATAAAGTCACAGTGGTAGACTCTGTAATGTCCTGTCCCAATCAGTCTTGGAGAACCAGTTGCTCCCCATCCTGCTTGGAACGCTGCCAGCAGCCATTCCTCACAAGTCACCTCCCAACCCATCAGGTTGCCTCCACGGAAGAGAGTACTCCCTTGTTCAAGGTCATGTCTCCTTTCCAGGGCAGCTCACATCTAAGGTCTGGTGTGGAGTCCCAACTCAGGACGGCTGTAAGGATCATGCCCACCCCAGAACTCCCTGTAAGGTAGGCTGAGACCTCTCTCGACTCTGTATTACAACTGTACTTCTCCCTTTTGTCCAGTTCACCTTCCTTCCTATCTGTTCCCCATCTTTGATCTCCAGTCCCTCATTAACAGACCAGGGTGTGCTTCTCAGGGAGACCAGCCTGCTGTGGTGACTTGTGACGATCCCTGCCCCAGCTCATGAGGAGGCCTGTCTCTGAGGACATAAAGTGGGGTGAGACCTGTCAGAGCTGGGAGAAGTTGAGCTCTGCAGTCTGAGTGGAGAAAGGGCTAGGCCTTCTCTAGGGTCTTGAGGATGACAACTATAGCTGGAACACAGGGAGCTGGAAGGAAAGAGGCCTGAGCAGGTGGTGGGCACCACACCATGCAGGGCTGTATAGAACATGCAAAGAAGTTAGACTTGTATTTTTAATTGTTTCTGCTCTTCTTTCTGCTCATGCACCAACATCTGCCTACTGCTGTCTCTAGCTACAATGGGTCTGCCCTTTGGGGCCCATTTCTGCCCTCTGAAATTCTACCAGAATTTTTTTTTTCCTTTCAGAACGCTATTCATAGACCCTTTCATTCTTAACCTTCTCACTGGCTTCCTAGTATAATTACGGTCTCAAAAAGCAGTTGTTTTCTGGGAAAAAGGATGTTTTGAACTACTTGTTGTGACTTAGTTAATTGTGTATAGTTTAAAAAATTCTTTCTTTATCCACTGAAAAGACTATAGTTACGGTTGTTATGACTCAAAGGCAGCAGGGAAGATTTCCTAGAGTTTCATACGGTTGTGAAAACATTTTCAGACATTTTCAATCATCATGGTTTATACCACATTGATTTACAATGTGGGGTCATTTAAGTGGCCCTTGAAATTCAGTAACTTCTAGGTCATAGAGGAGCAAAGATGAGTACCATACCATCTTTGTGTTTGGTAACCGGTGGGGTGTGTATGTATGTGTGTGTTTATGTGTGTGTGTATACACACTATCTTGGTATCCTGTCTGGAAGAAGTCTAAATGCTAAGGGTTTTCATTTATTTGGGCAAGTGTGGAAGTGTGGTGGAAGCAACATGGTATCTGCTGTCTGGAAGATGCAGAGATAAAGGGACCATACATGTGCTGCAAACTTTCTTTTTCCCTTTCTTTCTTTCTTTCTTTCTTTCTTTCTTTTTTTTTTTTTTTTTTTTAAGATTTTATATATGTATTTGGCTCAAAGAGAGACACAGAGAGAGGGCACAGGCTGGGGGATTGGCAGGCAGAGAGAGAAGCAGGCTCCCCGCTGAGCTGGGAGGCCAACACAGGGCTCGATCCCAGGACCCCAGGATTATGACCTGCCAAAGGCAGACACTTAACTGACTGAGCCCCCCAGGTCCCCCCAGGCCATATTTTCCTGCATGATTTTTCCACAGTGTTTCTTGACAACTTAGAACAATAGTTCTCAGCTTTGACTGCCTATAATAATTACCTGTGGCACTCAGATCTAAGGTTCTCTGGGACAGTCTTACAAAACTGTAGCTGGAGCCCAGATAGCTATTTTGTGGTGGCAGTGGTGGTGGTGGTGGTGGTGGTGGTGGTGGTGGTGGTGATGGTGATGGTGATGGTTGCTCTTTTCAACCTACACCTGTGATTCTTTTGGACTGTGAGGGTTGAGAAGCCTGAGTCTGTTCAAATGTCTAAAAACAGGTGTCTGTGGGGGCACCTGGGTGGCTCAAAGGGTTAAAGCTTCTGCCTTCAGCTCAGGTCATGATCCTGGGGTCCTGGGATCGAGCCCCGCATCGGGCTCTCTCCTTGGCGGGGAGCCTGCTTCCTCCTCTCTCTCTCTGCCTGCCTCTCTGCCTACTTGTGATCTCTCGCTGTCAAATAAATAAATAAAATCTTAAAAAAAAAAGGTGTCTGTGGATCAAGGAGATTTCTTCCTTTGTCTACTGACACATTCACAACTTTCAAAATTCCAGAGATTCATGTTCTCATTTCCAAAAGAATGGTGAATTATCTAGAATGACACAGCAACCATTCATCAATAATGCTTTTGCCTCATTGCTTTCTTTGGGCTGCTGCTTAGAAGTAAAGACATGTCGAACAGAGGGAACAGGGTTCCAGACCTCTGTGTGTGTCTGTGTGTACATGACAGAGAGAAGAACCCACAAAGGAGAAGCAGTATTCATGAATGCAATTAAAAATGCAGTGGAACTTCGATCAGTATTTTCTACCCTCGTTTTTTGTTCAACGTCCACATCAGCATGTCTCCTACTGGAGCATGTAATTCCAGCCATAAGCACAGCAAGGCAGAGCTGCTCCTTCTGACAGATGTACGGTTGTTTCACAACTCTGAGGGATAACTTCACGTGGAATTACAGTGAGCGGTCCTCCCTCGAGCTGCACAGTGCAGCACTCTGGCTTTGGATGTAGGGAAGAAGGCCTCAGAGCAGTGGTTTTCAACCAAGGGCGATTTTGTCTGTGAGGGGACATTTAGTAATATCTAGAGAACATTTTTGGTTGTCACAACTGGGGTGGGGAATGGGACTGTTGCTACTGATATCTAATGATTAGAGACCTGTTTTCTGTGTACAGGACAGCCTCCTACAAAAAAGGAATGATCCTTCCCAAAACGTCCATCATGCTGAGGTCGAGAAACCCTGGCTTATTTGTACTAGCTGTCTCGCCCCCATGACCCAATGTAATTATGGAGGTCAGGACAGGAACCTTGTCTGTTTTTTTGGTTTTGTGTTTTCAGTATCTAGAACAGCACATGGTACACAGTCATTGCTGAGTATATTTTTTGGATGACTGAATGAGCGAATTGTTTGAGCTGGACAACCTTGTATCACTGCCCTGGAATCTAGGTGAATGGGAACTGCATTAGGAGCCAGAAGTGAGTCTTGCCTATCTCTGTGGTTGTCCCTACATGGAAATTCTATTTCAAGGGGGGCCTAGGATATAGGTGATTAAAAATGTCTCTGTGGATTTTCCATGGTGCCTGCCATTCTCTAGTTTATTTTTACTTGAGGTTTTCCCTACTGGGTAGCTTCAGTGTCTTGAGGCTTTGTGTCCCTCTTAACATGGGACAGTATCTTTGATCAGTTCAGTATATCCTAAATTATGGGATAGATACCACTGATGAGATATAAGGTGATCAGAGGTATTCTACAATTGAATATCATTAAATAATAGACCTAGTGTAAAGCAAACATTTATTTCACTTATGTTTTTTTCTGGTACTTCAGGTTAAGTCAAAGGCTAGTTTTGTGCTTGCATGGTTTTATACATTTTTAACATTTTGCTGTATCTTTTCACGAAAAGAGTCTGGACCTCAAAATCTGGGAGTCCTCTGGTCACAATGTCTCTTTAAAACTTAATTGGCTACGTTTCATTGTATTTATTTTCATGTAAAATGGTGATGATTTCCCTTTTATAGTTGTGAGAGAACATACGATCTTAAGATATTTTTATTTAAGTAGGAAAGTCAGCTAAAAATCCACACAAGTAATGCATGTTTATGGAACATATCATGAGCATATCATTCAAAGGGATTGAGAAACATTGAAGTTGTTTCATTAATTCTGCTATCTCATCTTGGAAAAGATAGTTTTGGGGAACACCAAGAGCCTCAGAAAGAAGCAGCTTGTTCTAGGGGTGGGTGGACAGATCGGTGGGGGCCTCTTGGGAGATGACTAGGAATGCTAGAAGGGGGCAGCCCCCCAGGAGGGATCAAGCACAGAAAGGACATGTAGGGCCCTTTGAAAGGCCACCTGCTGCTGACTTCTTCCCACGCGGCTGCCTATCCAGGCAGCACCGACGTCACTTCTGGTTCCAGAGGCCTGGGAGAGTGAGAGGGAGTATTGTTTCATAGGGGCAGTCAGTCTTTCTATTATGAATCATGGAACATGAATCATGCGTCACAGGTTCTCGTAGCAGGCCTCCGCGGTCCTTCAGTGCCACCGTGCACTTGGGTCTTGAAGACCTTCGCACTGCCACCCAGTGTGTGGTCACCAACCTTTACTTCCTCTTCTCGAATAAGGGAGGCGTCTTTCTCCTGAGGCTTTTGAGTTTATGTTTCTATAATTGCAAACCCGAGGTTGGGAATTTGCATCTCTTTCTCTCCCTTTTGCCTTGTTGGACCACAGACAACAAAATCTCATCCTTTCCCTATGACCTTCAGATGTTTGAAGAGAGGTTTTATGTCTTACTTGCGTCATCTGTTTCCAGGAAGACAGGAACATCCCTAGCTCTTTCAACTTTTCTCTCCGTGATTTAGTGCTAGTCCCTCCTCCCATCTTGAGAGCTTGCCTCTGAATAAGCTCACTTGGTCTGAATCAGTTTTAAATCCAAGCACTTAGACCTGGATACAACTTAGGAGAGGTTTCCTGAGTGGAATAAAATAAAGTGTAACACTCACATCCTGGATTCTAGGTACCATACTTCTTTTACCTAGGTTCACCAAATTTTTGGCAATTCCATCACATTGTTTGTTAACAATTCTTTCTTTTTCATGCTACAGTTATGCCAAAACCTTCTTTATTTTAAACTTTTGGCAACAGCTTTCTAATAATGTGTGATTTGCGTTATGTGTGTTATGGAGGGGGGCAGGGGAGGGGGCGAGGATAGGAATTCTAGGGACGTAGAAGAGAACTGCTAAGTACCAAGAGAAGTAGGAAATTTGAAAATATGAAATATATGACACCAAGTTCAAGCTTGGCACAGATTGTATTTTTCCTTAGCCTGTGAAAGGGAGTATTTCTCCAGGTTTCATCTCTGAGTCACTTAATATCAGCAGCATCTTATCTGAGAGGCCCTGCCTGAGTACCATCCCTCCACCCCACATGTTCTCTCATTCACCTTTGCTTGCCGTTGCTCTACTAGAATAGATTTATATTCCTAGTTCTTATCACTATCTACATTTTATATATTTTTTATTTATGGATTAAAACAGTTTATAAAAGCAGGGACCTTTTTTTCACCACTATATTTGTAAGACTTAACACACAGCATAATATTTGTCACAATGAGTTTCTAAATGAATAACCAAGTAAGTAAAAGAATGATTTGGATGTTAATTACATATGCAGATTCCTGGACCCCCCCCCCCACCCACTGTACCTCCTGAATTAGAATTTCTGACAGTGGGGTCCAGGACTGTAGGGATTAATCTGTATGCTAAAATTTTAACATGGCTGTTTTTGCATAAGTTGACACAACATTCAGTACACCAGACCCAACAACAAAGTATAAAGAGCATGTTTTTGAAATATTGAAAAATGGCCATCTACCTTTACATTCTTTTTTTTTTTTTAAGATTTTATTTATTTATTTATTTGACAGAGATCACAAGTAGACAGAGAGACAGGCAGAGAGAGAGAGGGGGAAGCAGGCTTCTTGCTGAGCAGAGAGCCTGATGTGGGGCTCGATCCTAGGACCCTGAGATCATCACCTAAGCTGAAGGTGCCCCAGTGAGCCACCCAGGTGCCCCCTACCTTTACACTCTTAAAAGAAGACATGTCTCTATCAAGGCATTAGTATATGACCATTTAGATCTTAAATTTTAAGGCATTTGCATGTTACTGAGCACTTGAGGATCACCACCTCCCAAACCATAACATTTGCTATAATGTAGGTTTGTTATTTAAGGAGATGGAAGGAACTTAGTAAAATCTTGGTTTGACTCCAAAGCCACCGTACCTTGAGCGTTCATGCTAACTTCTTAAATCCCATTCCATTGCCAGTATGACATCAGAGATCTGTACATACGTGGATACTGCAGACTACCGTAGCTTATGGAACAAGTCCCAGGTAGATCATTTAAAAATGTCACCTCATAGACACAGCTGGGCTCTCGTTTGTGAAACTCGTTCTAAATGCTGATCTCAGAAATCCAGTGCATAGTGGGAAGGAAAAAATCTGCTTCAAGCCTTTTCATGGAAGGAGAAATTCTTATTTTCCTATAAACTTCATTACTAATAAAATAAGGGAGAAGAGCAATAAGAAACAAATAAGATTAAGAAAGCCAAAATGGTTTTTAAATTAAGTTATTCTTCTCAGACTTTTCTATGAGACAGCAGCAGCTCTGCAACCACCAGTTTATTGGAAGTCAGCCTGGGTTTTTTGAGTTTGAGACAGTTTGAGAAGCCTTTCTGTCTGCCCCACTTTTTACTTATTAAATTAATTATACTTAATTTGTTTTTCAGAAGTAAATGAGAATCATATGAATGACGACCTAAGCTGTTAAATCCCACAATGGTTTGGTCACTTAGTTCTGCCTCCCAGATAGCTGGACAAGGGCACATTCTATGTTTTTACCTTTGATCATTGTACAAAAAGAAAGTCCAATATTGCATAACATAAGCATAATGAAGAGAAAATTGTCTACACAATTACTCAGTGCAGCTGTCCACTGAAACACTGTCTGTTGAGCATGATGTTTACATAATTTTTACCTTCAGGTGAACTATTGGGTCTTAATGAAGTAAGGAGGAAGAGAAGCAGGGAGAAAGAGGAAGGAGAGGAAAGTTAGTAGGGAGGGAATAAGAAAAAGAGAGAAGGAGGGAAAAAGAAAGAGGAGGAAGAATACAATATTCAGAAAATGGTATTATTTTTCCTACATGAAGCATCATGTGATAGGAAAAGCCAGTTACTACTAAAATTAAGCATTGAACTGAGGATAAAAAATCATATTCCATCCTTGGATTTCATATTCAGTAGGTGTGTGCCTTCAAAAGATCACAAATTCATTGATTTCTTACTTGTAAAATATATGATTTGGAGCTAAATGATACTGAAGAAACATTCCATCCTTAAAACTCTGGGCCCTTTGATTTTTAATATATCTGTCAAGTTTGAAACACGATCAATAGAACATTTAAAATATAAGTCATAAAGTTAAGGGTTGGCTGTAAAGGAGCTAAATCAGTATAAGAAGAAATAATTTTGAATAAAATGATAATAATTGTGAAGAACAATTATTGTTGTACTATAATTCAATCTTTAGTATTCTTTTTTACATCTGTCTTTTTTTTTAAAGTTTTAATTTATTTATTTGACAGAGATCACAAGTAGCCAGAGAGGCAGGCAGAGAGTGGAGGGGGGGGAAGCAGACTCCCTGGTGAGCAGAGAGTCTGATGTGGGGCTCAATCCCGGGACCCTGGGACCATGACCTGAGCTGAAGGCAGAGGCTTTAACCCACTGAGCCACCCAGGAGCCCCTAATCTTTAGTATTTTAATAAGAAATTAAGCAATATATGTTATAAATAAATTCTTTAAGTCAGTAATTTAGTTTGAGAGTTTTAACAGCTTGAGTATATTCACAGCCAAGATCTATGGTAGATATGGGGCTGGTATCACGCATTTACTTATTTTTATTTTATAATTTTATTTTATTTACATATTTTTTTATTATGTACTCCAATGTTCATAGCAGCAACGTCCACAATAGCTAAACTGTGGGTGGTATCACACATTTACATGCAAAGGAGCAAGGCATCAGGAGAGGTACAAGACAATAGGGAGTGGTGGAGACTGGAGTACTGGCAAAAACAGCCTCTTCCAAAACTGGAATGTTCTGCTCAGCTCTGGAAGATTGGTGCCATGTGTCAAAGCAAGACTTGTCAAACTTTCTAGTTTTTAATAATGAAAAGGACAGAAATCCGAATTTTATTGTCCATGCTCCTAATGTTTAAAAAATGGAAGCTGGGGAGTCTGGGAGGCTCGGTTGGTTAGGCATCTGACTCTTGATTTCAACTCAGGTCATGATCTCTGGGTTGTGGGATTGAACCTCCAAGTCGGGCTCTGCACTGAGCAGGGAGCCTGCTTGCGAGTCTCTCTCTCTCTTCCTCTGCTCCTCCCCCTGCTTGCACTCTCTCTGTCTCTGTCTTTCTCTCTCTCTTTAAGAAAAAAAAAAGAAGGAAGGAAGGAAAAGGCAGATAGGAAGGTAGGAAAGGAAAGGAAGGAAGAAAGAAAGGAAGAGGACGGAAGGAAGAAAGGAAGAGGAAGGAGGGAGGGAAAGAAGGAAAGGGAGAGAAGAAAGAAAAGGTGGGAGGTAGGAAGGAAAGAAAGTAAGAAAGAAATGGAAGCTAATGGGACACGTAGCTGGCTCAGTCGGAAGAGCTTGTGACTCAGTCTCACTGTCATGAGTTCAAGTCCCACACTGGGTGTATAGATTTCTTAAACAAACAAACTAACTTAAAAAAAGGAAGGAAAGAAAAGGAGAGGAGAGGAAGAGGAAGGGAAAGGGAAAGGAAAGGAGAGGAAACTAATTTCAGGCTTCATAAAAGCCAGTGTGCAAGCTGAACAAAAGGCACTGATGTGCAGTTTGTCGCCTTTGGTTCTAGGGTCTGTGGAGGTGCCTTCTACTCATTCAGCTACCAGGTGAACTACTGTCAATTGTCACCCTTAATGACAGCTTTGTAATGACCTCAGTTAGATATTTAAAGATTGGCCGTCCCTGTGGACTTCAGAATGACCGAGACGTGAAGATAGTATACATGCCATGCAAAGTGAAGGAAGTTTGGAGACTAGATTTTTTTTGCAGATTTCTCTGCTAAATGAGTTGCTCCCAAGCAGAATCCAGAAGCTCTGGGACCTACGCTCCTTAGAACAGAAATGAGCTGCTCCATTAACCTGCTTCTGTCCACTCTAGTGCCCGGAGACTAATAGTGATTCATCACATGAACTTCTAGCCATCTGAAAGAGCTAATTCAGACTCATCCCCAGGGTGGTATTGATGCATTAAGAGGTTATGGCTCTTGGAGTAGTTAATAAAGGGGAAAAAAAAAAAAAGGTAATAGACTTGCCAAACAGTTAACTGAAAATTTCTCATTTATACCATGATGGTTCTGAATTTTGCCAGCTACTTCTCTGTACCACTGCGTCATCTTTCTTGTTTGTTATTTTGTTTCTCTTAAGGAAGAATAATGTTAGAGGAAGGAAACGTTCATTTGTTACTGGAAACCTCCAGTAATAAGATGTGCTACACAGAACATCATGAGAGGTCCCTTGTTTCCAGCTTGGATTTGTCACTGCTCCAAATCTCTCACACATGTATATATTTGTTTTTCTGTCTAGCTAAGATTTACTCACATAATTGGTTTATTGAGTCCATTTTCTCAAAGATGAGAATTATACGACATTTTTGATTTATGCATGTATTTGCTTTTCTGCATCTTTTGAATTTTTGCAGTTCTTGGAACATAGAGGATGTGCGCCACGTTTGTGTTGGCTTAGTGGATGTCGAAAGAGTGATTTTAATGATGCCACGAATTTTTTACTTTGTTCGTAGCTAAACATAGTTGTGTAAAGCGCATCCTTTGAATGGATCCATGTGCAGTGCCAGATAGGGGTAGCACAAAGTGCTAATATTGATTTGGAAAGAGTGAGCTTTTCTTATGTGTTCCTTTCCAGCAATCGTCTTATCTAAGATAGATAGTATCAGTAGGCTGCACTATCACTGTGTAGGACAGAGTTGCAAAAATGCCCCACAGTTTTTTATTTTAGTTTTTTTCCCTTGGGTGCTTTGCTCTAGCTCTGTCATTCAGACCTTAATATAAGGATAACCAATTAGTAGTTAAATGAGTTGAATGAGTCTTTTTATGTACTCTATTCAAATGGCACTAAATTCATTGCCACATGAATAGGACATGTGAATTATTTCTTTATGCACTTTTAAAACAGGCCCACACAGTAAATGATACCGTTCATAGCCCCTGCCTTTATTGCTCTTTACTATACCTTGGGAATCATTCTGAAAATGAACTTGTAGAGCTCCTATTTGTATTGTGGGAGAAAAAAGAACTCACAAGTAATAAGAATGTATAGTTTTTCAAATAAATAGAAAGGGAGAAGTAGTTTTGAACATAATACTCGAATGGAACAACAATGAGAATACTTGCTGGCAATTTACATCTTTAATAACGCATAACTATTAGACTAACAAAATGTTCCTGTCCTGCATCATTTCTGCATGGTATAGATGTATGTTGTGGACCTACTATGTGCCATACATTAAGATTGCCAAGGTAAATTCTCACTTCCTGTCTTTGAGATTCAGACTTGGGAGCTTTTTGGGAGACGCAAAGTCAATGCTCATTATTTGACTCTCAGAATGAATGATCCTTGGTCTTTTAACAAAGGACGTTCTGATTAATAATATAGTCTTGGGGTTGTAGGAAAAATGTGTCATTCTGGAAAACAAAGACCTTCTGTCTCTTTTCATACAGGGCCATTTGCATAAAAGAGCAGAGCGCTGTGTGAATTACACATCTACATCTCGATGTAAACATTCCTTTCCAGTTATTGCTTCCTGGTCAGCAATCCTGAGCACTTTGAAGAGTCTTGAGTTTGGGTTTTGGGAGAGAACTACAGGGAAATACACTTTCTGTAGTTGTTATTTAGTAAAGTTGCCACTTAATGACATCATGGTGTTTAATGGAAGCATCATGCCTTATGTTGACTGTGACTGTTCTGACTGCTGCCTCTAAGACAGCCATTTCCTCAGTTCATGTACCTTTTGCCGGGAACTGTGTTGATCTCTTATTTGCATAACACACCATTATTTAATTGACTAGTGGTTTGGCAAACTAGCTAAGAGAGTAGCTTGCTGAAGTCTATGTTCTGGTTCCCATACTTGCTAGTTGTGTGGACTTGACCAAATAGTTTAACATTTCTGTGTCTCACTAACCTCATCGGTAACATTGAGACAGTGGCGATATTTCCCTGATAGTTTTTTATGAGATTAAATCAGATAATACTCATTAATGCAACACACTGTAAGCATTCAATAAAAGTTTGCTATAACATTTATGTGATATCACTCGATTAATATTTGCTATGATATTTTTACATCACTTGTCACCAAAGAACTGTCCTTTTTATTATTATTATTATTATTTTCATTTTCTAGATAAGGACGTGGGCTTCACCTAACTTCTTTCGTCAAAGGTACTGTATTTTTGAGTTTAAATGCAAATCTGACTGATCTGATGCAAGCACAGAAGAATGATGATATGTGGTGGGAAGAGCATGGGCCTGTGCCTGGATGTTTCTAGAATTCCATACAATAATATATTATACTCAGACTCATTCAACACCTGTGGGGGGAGGCATGGGAAATATAATGCCAGAATCTTGTAAGTATTCACAGTGAAGCAGAAGGTTTAATGAAGTGGGATTGTAAGGTTTTAAAAACTTGATGGTTGCTGTAAGATAGGAGTGGAACTAAGTGAGAGGTGGTAAGTTTTGATCACCATTCTGAGAGTCTTCTAGAATGAAGAGATTTCTCCTCAGGGTTCATGGTCCTTGAAATCTCTTGAAACTTGATCAAAATAATATGGCTTCTAAGAAAAACAAACAACTTCATGCAGAGAAACAGAAATGAAACTGGTGAGTATTTGAAGTGGGGGTGGTGGTTCTGGGTCTGTGCAGCTTGTCTACTAGGAGCAGATCATATTCTTAAGGGCAGTTGTGAAAAGGTCTATAAAATCTGCTAAGTTCAGTAACCATGGCCAACTGTGATGTACAGTACCCTTGGTCAAATATAAACACTTAGGGAAAGATCCTTCTTTCTTACAGCTGGAAGAATTTACGTAGCTGAATCAGGGCTTGGTACCAAGAGCTGTGTCAGCGATAGGAAAGCAGGCTCTGCTTAAGCGTCTGCCCCTTTGAACCTATAGGTGGCGCTGATGGGCACGTTTAGCAATGACACCAGCGAAGGACAAATGGAGCTCTATCTTTACCAGGGGCAGTTTTGGAATTTCTACTTGGGGGAGGTTCAATGTCAGCAATCTAATGAGGAGGGGTAGGGGCTGACCTTGAAGCTTTATCTGCCTAGCAGGCATGCTATTTTTACTTAGATTGTAAATTTCTTTGGGATGCCCGGTGGTTGATGGTGATTGTGGAACTAATCCCTTTCTTCAGGGTATAGGTTGGCATCACAACTGTTTTTTCTTTATTTATAAAAACATTAAGCTCTGGCTTTGGTAGCAGTAACCTCAAGATGGAAGCTTGCTTTGTGGTGTAGGAGCTGAAAACTTTTCCTTTCTTTTCTTCTTCTGGGTTCTTTGGCTGGTCTAATAATTAAGTTGAGCTAAGATAGATTAACAGGAGAAAAACAAATTTAACTTCATACATATGGGAGCCCCATAGACCTATATGACACTCACAGGCAGTCAGACAGTTGAGGCTTGTATACCATCCTGAGTTGAGAGAGGGGGTCAGGTTCTGGGCTTCAAAGGGGAGGAAGACAATTCACAGGAAAATGAGAAGAGCAAATGTTTGGTAAATAGATGTTTGCCCTGTCATGCATGTTAGTCTTTCTGATATTGAAAGTTTCTCTGACAATAACTCTCTCTTTCTGGTACAAACCCTCTGTCTAAATTCTTTGAGGCATGGGGTGCGTGGGTGGCTCAGTGGGTTAAGCCTCTGCCTTCCGCTTAGGTCATGATCTCAGGGTGCTGGGATTGAGCCGTGCTTCTCCCTCTCCCTCTATCTTACCCCCACCCCCTTGTGCTCACTTTCTCTCCCTCTTTCTCAAATGAATAAATACAATCTTAAAAAAAAATTCTCTTAGGCAGTTAAGGGAGAGGCAAAACAAAAACAAAAACAAAAACTCTTACTGAGGCTGCTGGGTCTTCATGGTTTATAGCTCAGATTAATCCACATGCCAACATGGTACATTTTGGGGTGGTATGTGCTACTGGCCCTCAGTGGCAGCCTATTTGATAGAGGCCGTGTGGTTTTGCTGCATCAGGGGCTTAGGATGGGATCAAGTTTTATTTTCATTTAGAACAATAAGGTAAGAGCAAATGGGATAGTCTTTGAACACATGTGAGCTGGTTGTGGATTCTTTAACCTATCAGAGGTGGGCATGGATGTGTTCTAAATCTGCAAGGCAACACCTCCAGAGTTTACTCATATCATAACACACAGTTACTTACTCCCATTATAACAACAATAGGTATTAAAACAATAGTTACTAATCAGAGTTGTTCCCTGATTATCTTAGGATCCAGTGATGTAGAATGATTATTTGAGCCCCCCACCCACTAAACTCATATGTTGATAGTATTTGGAGGTGGGCACTTTGGGAGGTGGTTCAGTCCTGAGTGGCAAGCCCCCACGAATGAGGTGAGCGTCCTTATAAGAAAGACATCCGAGAGCTCGCTTGCCCCTTCTGCCGTGGGAGGACCCAGCAAAAAGGCAGCTGTGAACCAGGAAGCCGGTTCCCACCAGGCACTTCATCTGCTCCTGCCTTGATCTCGGGCTGCCCAGCCTCTGGAACTGTGAGAAGTACATTTCTATTGCTTATAAGCCACCCACTCTGTGATACTCTGTTGTAGCAGCCTGAATGGACTGAGACATCCAGGAGAGGATCTCAGCCTTCCCCTCCTTGAAATGGTAGGAAGTGAGTCTGCTCGGAGCTGGCTGATCGCAGAGCCCGCAGCATCCCTGTAGCATTTACCGGCACAATTTGTCCTTATTCCTTTTCATATGGGCTCATCTAGTTCCTTGCATTCATTCATCTGTTACTTCTAATACATAGTAAGGACTCCGCTCTATTTATTTTGTGCTCCTTCAATGTATACAGCAGGATGTAAAGAAGTGCCTATTGACGAACTGAACAGCTAAGTGATACCATTTTGGTTAAGGCAGTTTTACTTGGCAACAAGATCTCTTTTTGAAATTATGCTGAGAAGGACTGTCTTGCCATTATTTCCCTGGTGATCTCTGGGCACCAAATATAATGAGAATTTCTTTCCTTGCCCTGGTAGCAACTTCCTTTGCATAAGATCTATAAATTAACCACTGAGCGGTGATTTAGGCCTTAGGGCGGGTTGGGATTATTCATTTTCCACTATTTTGTGTTCATATTTTAGTTCCTGTTTACTTCTCCTTAATGTTGGACACCTTCCTTAATAAATTTTTGGTACTGAGATGTTTCTAGTGGCTGATATTACCTTAAAATTATGAGAATTTTTTGTTATTATTTTGTGAGAAGAAAATTAAAACTAAAAGCATGATCTGTAAAATCTCTTCTCTTTACATGATATGTAAAATCCTATAAAAGGATGTTGAGTGGGACTTCATATTTTTGTTGTTGTGGATCCCAAGTTGGTAATTAGAGTTCACAGCTCAAAACACAGAGACCAGCTAATCTTTAGTAAGAGAGGAACAAAATCTTAGTAAAGAGAGAAATAAAATCTTAGAGCCAGAATCTTCCTCAGAAGCTTCCTAAGAGCCCAAAGAGGTCAGAGTCCCCCAGCATTACCAGCTGCCCTGCTTGTGTACACAAAAATGTGGAGGCAGGAAGATGAGAGTGGCTCTCTGAAATTGTGCAAATTATGCATTGTTTGTGGTAAGACGGGCCCCTCTGTAGCACCTTTCCTTATGCAAAGTCAGGTGAAGGGGTCTGACTTGATTCTTTGAACAGGTTGATGTGCCTGAGAGATGGGACCCTGGTAATGTGTTCCCTGAATCACTGGTGGACTTCCTGGCCTGTAGCTGTGTGGCTGTGGGCAGGGCAGGAGATATCTGGGGAGTGGTCATAGGAATGGGCCAGTGGAGCAGCTCATACTTTTACCTTTGGATCCAGCAGGGGTGCATGCAGGTCTATAGATCAACTAGACCCCGGAGTAAGTGGCTGGTTGTGAGCTCTTCTTGAGGGTGCCTCCCCTAAGGGGGTTGCTAAGAGTGCCATGACACTCCGGGACGCTTTGGGATCATTCTGGGATCAGGAGTGAGGGGAAGACATAGGGTGGGAGGGGATGGCGGTGAAAGTGCCTGGGGCTGGTGCAGCGGCTGACCCAACAGACAATCAGGCTAGAAGTGACAGTTATAATTCCAAGATGCTACAGGAAGAGGAAGAATAAAACAGGAGACTTCATTCTTCTCCTCATTTAATAAATTCCATCCACCCTTAGTTCTGGACAGAAATGAGGAAGGAGAGAGCATTTTGAATCAGCCTAAATTTTAGTGATAAAAAGTGACATGAGGCTTACGGAATGACAAGATATCATAGAAGGATGGGAAAGGTGAATTTGGCAAAAGAGTGTTGAAAGCCACATTTGATGAAAAAAGGGAAATCATTTCAGGCTAATGCTCTACCTGAGGCGAGGATCCTTGATCAACCAATTTCAGCGGGATTGGAGAACTCCATGAGGGCTCCTATTTTATTTTCCCTGAATGTCGACCCTTGTGCCCACTGATTATTTCTAGCCGGTCGTAGGCAGAGAGGTTGTCAGGGAGATTGCAGAAACCTGCTTGATACATTTACCACATGGGAAATTCTCATGAGATGAAATGAAGGGAATTTGTGAGGGTAGAGAAAAACTGTCAAGATTTTTAATTTTGAATGGACATTGGCATCCAGTGAAGCCAGGGATGCAGAGCTGCAAAAGCTGATACATTCATGCTAAGCTGTGGAAATCAGGAAACATGCGATATGGTTATCTGACAAATAGATTCATAGGAGCAGTGGAGAGAGGAAAGGGAAATCAAAGTGAACATTCATGAATGTGGGGAGGAGTATTGTGCATTGAGCATGCATCCTGCTTCTTCCTTTTAATATGCGTGCTGTGTTTGAAGCCCTCTTATGAAAAGTCATCTTTCATGTTAAGTGGCGATCATGTTTTTGTGACAATTCTATTTGGTAGTCATATCTCTAGCTATTAAAAATAGCATTGTGATAAAACCCTGTTTTGATATCTGCTGACTGACATCATATGGTAGATGTTTTCTGCAATGTAGCAGGATTTCAACAGAATTGGGGAAATGAAGTTTTTATACTCCTAAATAGCGTGCATGTAAATAATTTTACCAATTGCTATGAATGCAGGGAATTCTTATATTTATTATTTACTTTATTAATGGATTAATGAAAATTAATTTTCATTGTTTTTATGCTTTACCATAATATTGCTACTGTTATTTAAAACATGTTTTCATTATACAAGCACATGTATGCAATGTAAAAAATATTGTGGGAATTACTTATGCTTTTGAAAGTCTCAGAGTGTGTCTACATTTCTGTTATAGTTGTTGCTGTAATTCTCTTATGACGTTGCTCTTTGCAGAATTTGCACAGACTCTTCTGTACTCTTCAAGTCTTAGTACAGACAGACATATTTCCAATTCATAATTTTGTTTGTTTTTCTTCTTATCCACACACTGTTCTTTGTCATTTCTGAATGGACTTTATGATCTTCTTCCAAGTCCTAGGTTTAGTAATGTGTGCATTTCTAGTTCATAAATTTTAAGCCTTCTTCCATTATCCTTTTCCTCTTTCCTCTCAGAAACATTTCGAGAGCACAGACTTCTTTTGTTACAAGGCACTATTTTTTTGGTTCTGTGGAAATACGGAAGATGAATTGGACGTGGATTCTTCCCTCGTGTAGCTTATGTAGTAAGTTAGTGCATGAGCCATGCCACTTTCAATGTCCAGTAGCCCTAAGCAAAAGAGAATTTTAGGTCTCATAACTAGAAAGACTGCAGAGTTGTTTACATTGTGGAAACAAATTACAAGATCAGGTAAGAGTTTATATTGAAATAGTTCAAAAGCAACAGTCAACATATTTTGTGGCATAAGTTCCAAAGATGAACTGACTGCTGGGCTTCTACTCCCACGCTGATCTGTCCTATCATTCATTTAGTCATTCTTACACCTTTTACTTTCTGAACTCCAGTAATTGCCAGGCATTTGGCTCTGGGGAGATAGAGGTAAGTAAGACAAATTTCTGTCTTTAGAGGAGTTATAGTCTAATATCGGGAGGTAACAAACAGCCCAGCCAATAAAGAGGTAATAAAGTGTCTGATGGTGATAACTTCCTATTAAGTCAAAGTGAGGACATGGGCCATTGTTAGACAGGCTAGCCAAGGAAAGCCTCACGAAGTGGTGACCTTGGATCAGAGATTTGAATGACGGGCAGCTCTGTGAAGATCTGGGAAGGAGTCATTCAAGTGAAGGGAGCAGCAGCTGCAAAGCCTGTAGGAAAGCAGGAACTTAGCAAATATTCTAGAGACAGCAAGGAGTTCATTGTTTTCTGTTAGTTTTTGTTTTTGACTGGGTTTAAAATAGTTAGAATTTGCTCAGTGGATTTTTCATGGCCAAAAAAAAAAAAAAAAAAGAGTTTGCCCCTCCTTTGAGCATATTACTGCACCCTCTGAAAGTGGTTACTTTGCACCACCCTGGCCAACAGAGAATTTCTCGTCTAGGAACCTGAATCAATGTGTTTTTGGTTTAGTTGTCTCCTACACAGGTATTTAAGCTCTTTAATTCCCTAGAGGAAATTACCATTCCCAAACTTAATTACTTCGCCTCTGTTACCTCCTTTTTAAAAAAAAAAAAAAATTATTTACTTATTGGAGAGAGGGTAGAGAGGGAGAGGAAGAGGGAAAGAATCCCAAGCAGACTCTGTGCTGAGCAGGGAGCCACAGAGCTCCATTTCACAACCCTGAGATCACGGCCTGACAGGAAACCAAGAGTCAGACACTTAACTGACTGAGCCCCCCCAGGCACTCCTATTATCTCCTTTAATGTTATACAGGAGCTGGGTTCTTTAGACCTTTATTGTTTTACCATTAAGTGTGATCAATATTGGCTTGGCGCTAAATTCAGCATTTTCACATTCTTCCCTGTCTGTTCCTTCTCCTATTGCTTCTGTGGATAGGAAAAAAAAACAAAAATCACATATGTTATGAAATTATCATGTCCACAAGTTTGAGTTCAAGTTTGTTTTCTATCATAATAACTCCTTTAAAAATTTAGCCATGTTAATATGGATGCTTTTTATTGTTAAATTATAATCTTCATGCCTATATTTAAACTAGAGGTGGCAGGTGGAGAGATGGTAACATGCATAGATGTGTCTCCTAACTACTCCTTATTACTCTTGCCCATATTGTAGTTCTCCATACTGTACCCAGAGAGTCTTTCTGAAACAAATCTGACCACACCACCTTTCTGATTAAAATTACTTTCTGTTTCTTTTTGGGTAAAGACAAGCTCTTTACATGATTTACAAGGTGTCAATAATATGGACCAGGATCAACTTTAACCAAATTCACCCTCTCTTTACCAGTTCCCATACACTGATCTTTTCTCCCTCACACTCTCCAGGCCCTCCCAACCACAGAGCCTTTGCACGTGATCATCTGTTCACTACACTTTCTTCCCTCTTTGCTGAACCAGCTCCTGCACATCCTATATCTCATGTCAACGGTAACTTCACGAGAGTCATCTTTCCTAGGTAGATTAGTCTTCTCCCTCTAAAATTATACCACTTGCCTCTCCTTCTTAGCACTTATCATATTTTCAGCTTTAACTTTATTTGCATGAACATTTAGTTAGTGTCTGTTTATCCCATGTGAATGTAAGTTTCATGGCAATTGGAACAATATCTATATTTGGTTATCATTTTATCCCATGGTTTAGCCCAGGGCTTGGCACATGGTAGGTCCTTAATAAATGTTTGTGGTGTAAAGAAACAAAGATAAATGAGTAAAAATAAATGTAAAAATGAATGAATGTCTATATCAGATCTACTCAATAAAACTTCATTCAATGATGGAAATGTCCTATATCTGTAATGTCCATTATGTTCATCTCTAGCCCCATGTGGCTGTTGGAGTACTTTCCATGTGATTAATGTGACTGAAAAAATAAATTTTAAATTATCTTTCATTTTAACTAATTTAAATTTAAATAACTATCTGGCTAGTATACATATATACCATATACATATATACTAGTATACATATATACCATAGTATACATATATAGTATATGTATACATATATAGTATGTATATCTAGTAGAGTAGCTAATATACATATATACCATATCATAAAGGACAAATCTAGAAAGAGTGTGATATCACATGTAATTTCTAATCCCTGTAAAACATTGTGCATTCACACACACACGCACACACACACACACGTTAATATTCAAACATATTACTATTTCAATATAAATATGTTTGCTTAAGATAAACCATCCTCAAATTAGAACGTTCAAAACTATTAAGCCAACTAAGGCTGTCTTTAAACAGAACAGATATGCCCACTATTTAGACAAGTTAAATGAGAAAAGATGTGACTTTCAAGTTAATCTACCTACAATCCTCTAAACCCAGATACTGCACTGGAATTTCCTGCTATATTGTTAGTTGCAATTTTTTTACTCTAGTGTGAGTTGGGTTGACATTTACATCACTAAATAATTCCCTTCTTTAAGCAGCACATTGTTTGGTTTCTCCTAACATGATTTTGAAAATTTAAATAGAATAATTTTGACCATTTTCAGGAACATTTAAGACATCTGCAGTTGGAAAATTGCTTCCCACAGTTTGTGAAGTACAAGGTATATTCTGTCTTAATCGATGCACAATTTTTTCTTGTTTCTTTTATTTGTATGAGGATTTACCCAATTTGATAATATGCAAGAAATATTATTAATGCTATATTGACTTCTTACACTTTCCATGTATAAACCACTGTGATCTTTGCAGTGTCTTCATTTTCATTCTGGTGGGCCATGCACATTGCTTATCCTCAGCATTTTTATGAAATAAGAAACAGTATCTTCCATTTCTAAGTAAGCAATGTAGACAGTGAGTTCTGTTAGCATGGACTCTAGTCTAGTCTTGTTCACCACTGTATCTTCAATGCCTCCTGGCACTAGACTTATAGTAGGCATTTAATTCTTAAACAACTTGTGGGTTGGAATTATTCTGTCCACTTACTAATGATGAAACTGCCCCTTAGATTGGAGAGGGTGTGGGAATCAGTGACTGCCCAAGTTTACATAGCCATTGAGTGGTAGGGCTGGGCCAAACTCTTAATCATTGTGTGACTTATCATCTAGTATCATACTAACATTATATGGATTTATTTTTCTGTATCAAAATGATTTGTTATTTAAACTTTATATTCATTGGTCAGATATCCATTGTCAGCTTGAAAAAATAAATCCATAATGTATAGGACAGAAGCAGATATCCTTCTTATTTTCCAGTTATATTATAGGTACTTTTAACATATGTATTATTTCTATTGCTGTGTATTGATGACAGCCGTGGTTTATGAAAAAAATTTTTATCTCTGTGAAAAAAAACCCATGTCTTATAAATTATTTTAGTTGCTATGTAGAATGACAAAATTTTGCCCATCATAGTGAAATACTTAGTACTTTGCTGCAGAGAGAGCTAGCAGATGGTTTCTAGGATGTCGCGACAGGGAACAGTGGATACTTAGGGACCACTTGTTTGCCTTTTTCCAGTAGCCTTTCTTTAGAGACTTTCTGGGAGGTTAGGGAGGGAGAAGGGAAGAGTTTAGCTTGCCTAAAAGACAGTTGGGTTTTAGAAAGTTGGTGGTGTAGTACAACTAAAGGAATCCAGTGACTCCATTTTCTTTGACCATGATGTTTAAATAAGAGGCCATAGCAAGAAAGAATGGGAGTCCGAAGGGAAACCTCATGCCTGGAAAGTCTGTTGTACAATGATGTGGGAAGGACTTCCATAGCATCATGGAGGTTAAAGATGATGGACTCTGGTCCAATTCCAGAGTATGTCACTTACCGGCTGTAGACTTGTTAAAATGACCCTGTCTTCTCCGTACCCACATTATCTCATTTGAAAGTTGGAGATATTAATAGTACCTATCTTATAGGATTGTTATTATTAAGGTTAAATGAAGTGCTTGTAAAGTTCCTAGAGCAGTGTTTGGCACATAGTATTTGTTATATAGTATTTGTTACACATATTGTCATTTTAGGAAATCAGTTTCTATATATGCTAAATGCTTACTGATCTTAATGTATTGGACATCTGCTTAGAAATTGAAGGGTATTATTTTGTAATTAAGGTATTCACAGTCCTACAATTAAATGATAATGTCCACATGCTAGAATATAAAGGAATTCTAGAGAAAATTTAAGTTGAAAAAAAGCAAAATAAAGAACCAGGAGTTAGCTTCTAGTGCCCAGATTGTGAAACCAGAGTTAATGGTCTTTATCTGTATACACACATAACATTAATACACTTAATTTGTCCGTTGGCAGAAGAACATAGCACTGAATCCTGTGTAATTTCTGATTCTCTACCACGTTTATAGTCACATGTTCCTTTTATCCTTTTCAGGACTAACAATTGCCTGCTTTTCAAGCTGTAATCATTATACTTGTGATTTCTCTTACCTTATACTGTGAAAATTATGCAAAAAAGTTGCAGTCATAACTTGCATTTTGTTTTTATATTAGGAATTCAAAGAAAATAAATACCTTTGTTTATGTGACTTTATTTCTAAATGTGAAATTTGCCTATTCTTCCTTTTCCCTCTTTGCTCATTTCCTCCTATTATCTTTGACATGGCATTTGGAATTGATATAGAAAAGGCAATTAACTCAGAAGTCAGTAAAGGAAGCTTGTGACACATTTATTTATTATATGATGCAAATGTTTTGCTTTGCTCTTTTAACATCTATCTTTTCTATAACAAAGAGTTTTACAGTTACTGTTTCCAGAATTTACGTTTTTCCATGCAACGTAATTATGAGATTTAGTTACAGTGTGGGCATTAGTGTTTTATTTTGCATGGTACAGCCATAGTGTATGTGTGTGTGTGTGTGTGTGTGTGTGCACGCCTGCGCACTCTTGTGCTGCGAAAAAGCATGTTTGCTCCAGTACTTCTTCAGCTCATGACTGAAACCCTTGTTTTAATTCAAGGAAGAAATAAAGAGCTCTTCAAAATTATAATAATGGATACTTTATTCATCTTCTCTGTGGAAATTAGTCCAGGAAGCAAATTAAAGTTACAAGAGTATCCAAAGCAGAATTATTTTTGCTTAACTGCTACATATTTGAGCCCCACCTTCTATAATTTTAACTTTCTCCACATTTTCTCGGGGGGGGGGGGGGGTGTGGGGAGGATGGTTTTTCTTATGGCCCTTAGAAGATCCCACTGAAATCATTTACTAGATGTTGCAGTTCGTCCCACAATCCCCACTGTGCTAAGTGGCAACTATTCTGGAAGCTGTCATGTTTGGAAAATACCATGATACCACGAGTTAATTTCATACCTGTCATGAGATCTTTGCATGAGATCCCAGGGGGCCTTTCAGTGTGTTGCAGTACTGCAAGCCATTCGTTAGTTCCTTTCAAAGCAATGACCCATGGCCAAGAGATCTTGTCGCAACATACGGCGACACCTGTCACTAGGTTTTGTGATTGGCATAAAATTAACCTGTTTTCCTCTCTGATTTGCTGCTTTTTTATAAGGCCCATAAAAGGGATGAGAAGAAATTGTATTTGGAAGCAATTTATTGTAGCTTTCAAGAAACATAATGGTAGATTTGGGATATTGGAGCTAATGAGTAGATAGACCATTCCTTGCAGAGGTACACGCACAGTTTTTCAGTCAAGGTAATATTCTGTGAAGTTCTGAATGGCAGTCTGCAAATTTCAGACAGGAAAACGTTTCAGTATTTGAACTTCATCAAGGATTGGAACAAAGCAAGGAATGATGTTGTTTCAAATCTTGTGGAAGAAAAATCCGGGAAGCTTGGGTTTCAGATATGGGCTTGTCCTTGGTTTTCCATGGTTTCAAGCAATTTGAAATTCCTCTGATTTCTCACTATATATCTCATGCCCAGATCTTACTATTATTATAGAGGCATGCATAAGATGGACCTATAGAATAACAACCTTATTTTAAAATTTTATTTTTTTATTTGATAGAGATCACAAGTAGGCAGTGAGGCAGGCAGAGAGAGAAAGGGAAGCAGGCTCCCTGCTGAGCAGAGAGCTCCATGCGGGGCTCAATCCCAGGACCCTGAGGTCACTCCCTGAGCCGAAGGCAGAGACTTTTAACCCACTGAGTCACCCAGGTGCACCAGAATAATAACATTTAGAATTATGACAGATACCTGAGAAAAATAGATCCTTAGCAATTTAATCAGTTACTTTTAAGAATAATACAGAAGAAAATAGGCAGCCACTTATCTGTGCCTTTCCACCTCAATGAAACAGTAAAACTCTATTGATCAAATAATTTTTCCATGGAGAAAGTATCTGGTTCTATGCATTATCATATTTTTTGATCTTCTTATACATCTTTAGTTTCTTAAAATGTATAGCTATTGTCTTTCCCTCTTCTTGATTAAGTGCTGCTTAGATTCTGTGAGTTTTAATATCCAAATACAATAAAGAACAAAGATGGATTTTAGTCTTTTTTTTTTTTTTTCTTTTTCTTTCTCTCTAGAAATTCTTATGTCTAAAGGGTGCTGTTCTCCAGTCTGGACTGGTTGCTCTGTATTCTGGAGTAATCAATTTTTCCTGGCATTTCTTAAATGGTCTTTATTATTCAGTGAATTCCCTTTGAAAGTATAAACATTAGTCCTTGTTGTATGGCCTTAGAAATTGATGGCTGTTGTTCTCAAAGGATGGTGGACTTGGGATGATTGAAAGTGCAGGGCAAAGAGCTGAACTAAAACAATGGAATCAAGAGAAGATGGTACTAGAGACAAAGAGAGAAGAGGACAGCAATTGTGAAATAATCTGAAGTAGGGATTGGGGATTTAAAGCCTGCTTAGACTTGATTAATAGACACTGCAAAAATGAAATGCTGAGCCAAGGGGGAAAAATGCACTTGAAAAGTCCCTTGAAAATGTGTTAATGCCTGTACTTAGCAAGCATTTTTTTTTTAATATGGAGTGTAAAACCATTGCATGAAAATATAGATTTTTTTTCCCCCACATTGTCCATTTTTTTTTTTTTAAGTGCTGATTAGGGTTATTTTGGAATAAAATCAAGTTTCTACTAAACAAAAAATAAAAATAAAAAGATCTATACTGATACTGTATTGGCCTTAAGGCATATCTTTGCTAAGTGAGGATCAAGATAAAATGTAAAAATAAAACAACATGTTTAAAAATGTTATTCATATACTAAAGGTATTTCTTTTAAAGCTAGAAAGAGCAATGGCAGTTTGTACCTAAATGAATGGGAGATTTTGCAAGCAATGTTCAAAAGACTGCCGTGTTGACATCTTGTATCTGAACCATTTTCCGACAAAACATGTCAAGAAAATTAAAAAGCATTCTTCTTAAAAAACGAAAGCAATTTGTGACAAATAATTTTATTTTTAAGGGCAAACTGAGGACCTACAAAATAACTTAAGTAAACATTAAAATGCTGAAACATTTTTATTACTGATAAAGCTGATTTATAATTGCTTCTGGTATGTTTACTACATGTGAGCAGGATCTGACAAAGACACCTGAATCAGTTTAAAGGTGAGCATTTAAGAATGGGCACTAGGGTGAAGAGTCAGGAGGTTCCAATACTATAACCATCACCTTGACTATAATCAAGTACATCACTCTTTTTCTTGTAAGTGTAAATCACTTTTTTAATATGAGGAGTCAGTGAAGGCTAAAGAGATGAACTAGAACTTTTCTTTGTTGGTTGGAGTTTAGTTCAGTAAATGAATTTAATGAATACTCTTGTCTTATGAGTACTAGAATGGAAACCTCTCCTCCCTGGTTTTGTGAGTTAACTATTAGTAAGTTCCCCTGTCAACACACACGCGCGCGTGCGCGCGCACACACACACACATAATTGGCTAGATAATTTTCCAATTAACAATATCACAGTCTCTAACCTAGCTGTTCTCAGCTGGGTTGCTTGTGTGCCCCCATCCCCTGAACACCTGACAATGAATAGAGATAGTTTTGATTGTCATGACTTGGGATGACAGGTGCTGCTGACCTCTCCTGGATAGAGGTCAGTGCTCCTCCTAAATATCCTAAAAGGCACAGGAGATCCTCTCACAACAAAAACTTATTCAGTCTAAAATTTGAATAATGTTCATGGTGAGAAACTCTGCAGTCATTTTAGGTAACTTAATCTCCCTAGTTTCTCAGTGTTTCAGAATTATTCCTTTTTCTACTTCTATACCCCAGGAAATTGCCAAGGAGCTTGGGAATTTCCACGAATCAGGAGTGCAGTGGATGTGAATATTCAGTCTTGTGGTAGCTTGTAGTTCCTTGCTTGCCTTCAGGACAATCCTTTGACATTTACGTTTAATGTCAGTCACCCAGTTATGACCGCCACCTCTTATAGATCGTGGGACTGGTAAAATTGTGATCAGACTGGTTCTTCCGGACTACCAGGGTCCCCAAACCCTCCTGTTTTTACTGTCCACTCAAGTCTTGCTCATGCTATTAGGCCTCTGTCAGTCTTGGCGACATCATCTATCCAACTCATCATTGGAGTCCTGTGATGGTTCATCTTATGGGTCAACTTGTCTGGGCCATAGTGTCCAGATATTTTGTCAAACATTATTCTACATGTTTCTATGAAGATTTTTTTTTTTTTTTTAAGATTTTGTTTATTTATTTGACAGAGAAGTCACAAGTAGGTAGAGAGGCAGACAGAGGGGAAGGGGGAAGCAAGTTCCCTGCTGAGCAGAGAGCCTGATGCAGGGCTTGATCCCAGGACCCTGAGCTCATGACCCAAGTGGAAGGCAGAAGCTTAACCCACTGAGCCACCCAGGCATCCTCTGTGAAGATATAATTTTGGATGAGATTAACCTTTAGATTACGGACTTGAAGTAAAGCAGATTTCCTTCTGTGATATGGGTGGGCCTCATCCAATCAGTTAAGGCCCTAAGAGAACAGAGTCTAACTTTCCCCGAGGAAGAAGAAATATTCCAATGGACTGCCTTTGGAATGAAATTGTCATTCTTCACTGATTCTGCAACCTGCTAGCCTACCCTGCAGATTTTGGATTTAAAAAGTCTCCACAGTTGTGCGAGATAATTCCTTAAGAGAAACAAGAAACCTCTTTCTCAAGGCTGCCTATATAGTGCAGTTGGTTGGGTGTCTGCCTTTGGTTCAGGTTATGATGCCAGGGTCCTGGGATCGAGTCCCATGTTAGGATCCCTACTCTTCAGGGAGCCTGCTTTTCCCACTTCCTCTGCTGCTCCCCATGCTTGTGCTCTCTCTCTGTCAAATAGGTAAAATTTAAAAAGAAAGAGAGAAACTTCTTTGTGTCTCCCTGAGTGCGTGTGTGTGTGTGTGGGTGTGTGTGTGCACATTTATGTACAGATAGATATAGATACACACACACACAAACACTCAGTTGTTTCTGTGGAAAATTCTTATTAATAAAGGTCTGTTTCATCTTGGTACAGTAGCCCTGTGGCTTTTATCTTGAGCAATTCCTGTGTTCTCCCACAGAAGTCCATGGAAACTTCTGGACCTCTCTAAGGCTCCCATTTCTTTGTTGATCTTCTGCATAGTTGTTCTGTCTATTATTGAAACAAGGTATTGATTTTCAACTGTTATTGTTGAATTGCCTATCTCTCCCTTCATTTTTTTCAGTTTTTGTTTTGTGTATTTGGGAGCTATGTTTTTAGGTAAATTTGTTTATAATCATTGTATCTTTGTGACTGACTTTTTACCATTATAAAATGTCCCTTGTTGTCTCTAGTAACTTTTTTTTTTTTCTTAAAGTCTGTTTTGTCTAGTGATAGTATAGCCACCCAAGATCTGTTTTGGTTACTTCTTCCAAGGCATACATATTTTTTTCCATCATCCTGTAAATATCTTTGAACCCAAGTTTTTTACTTTAAAGCAGCACCTATTTGGGTCATATTTAAACTATTCTGGCAATCTCTTTAATGTAATTATTGATGTGATAGAATTGACATCTATTATTTTGCTTTTTTCCCTACATGTCTATATTTTTGTTTTTCTGTTGCTGTCTTTCATTTTAAATATTTTTCTAGTATATCATTTTATAGCTCTTCTTTTTCTGTTATTAAATTTTTTTTCTTAGTTGTTATGCTGAGGATTACAATTAGCATCTCACCTAAAACAATCTAGTTCATATAAATAATGACTTAACTGAATAGTATATGGAAACTTTTTTCTTTTCTTTCTTTTTTATTAAAGATTTTACTTATTCATTTGACAGAGAGAGAGAGACAGTGAGAGAGGGAACACAAGCTGGGGAAGCAGAAGAGGGAGAAGCAGGCCCTCACTGAGCAGGGACCCAGGTGCGGGGCTTGATGCAGGGCTTGATCCCAGTACCCCAGGACCACGGCCCAAGCTGAAGGCAGACGCCCAACAACTGAACCACACAGGCGCCCCCTAGAAACTTTTTTTCCAGTATATCCATTGCCTCCTGTCTTTTGTGCTGCTTTTGTCATACCAATTGCATCTTTATGCCATTGTTTTTCATCATATAGGATAAGAAGAGAGTTACAAGAAATGCATATAATGTTTTTTATATTTCTGTTTACTAGGGTTCTTTATTTTTGTGTGTGTGTAGATTTCAGGTGAATGTCTAGTTTTCTCTCATTTCAGGTTGAAGGCTTTAATTTTTTTTGTAGGGCAGATATGCTAGCAACAAATTCCCTTGGTTTTTGCTTATCTGGGAATGTATTAATTTCTCCTTAATTTTAAAGGATAGTTTTGCAAGACATAGAAATCTTTGTTGACCACTAGCACTTTGAATATGTTATTCCACTGAAAAATACAGAAGACTTTATGGATTTGCATGTCATCCTTATATAGAGGCCGTGGTATTCTTCTCTACATCATTCCAATTTTAGTATATGCGCTAGTAAAGTAAGGATTTTGGATCCCTCCATACTACAATAGAAATGAGGAAAATTCAGAAGAAGCAACCTCTGTCCTTCTCAATATAACTCCTGCCTTTGCTGTTTTTACCCTATTTCATTGAATACACTGCATTCATGGAATATAGCACCTCTTCTAAAAAACACAAGATTTTTTTTCCCCCATCCATTGATCTAAGGGATAAGTCCCACTATTTAGGGCCTCTGAGTGTTTTCTAACTGGCTCTGCTCAAACTCAAAATTTTGATTTCAGTTTTCTTCTTCCTCACATACTGTAGTAACATTCCTTCCACATAGTTAATACAGATCTCACTTGACAAGTGATTTTCATTTATGGAAAGGAGACACATGCCTTTTATTTGAAGGAAGACATTATTATATTTATTTCATAGCACACTTAACTAAACCCTGGTGACTAGTTCTCACTTATAGCCATGCTATTCACAAATGTCATTAGCATTAAGGAGAGCATGTGATGTAATGAGCACTGGGTGTTACATACAACTGATGAATCACTGAACTCTATCTCTGAAACTAATAATATATTATATGTTAATTAATTGAATTTAAATAAAAAGAACACAAATATCATTAGCATTTAATGCCAAAATTACCATACACTCTCTCCCCAATGTTAATTGTATCTTATTAACATAGTCCAATATTTTATTATTTAAAAAGAATGGGGGCGGGATACCTGGGTGGCTCATTTGGTTAGGCCGCTGCCCTCGGCTCAGGTCCTGATCCCAGGATCCTGGGATGGAGGTCCACATCTGGCTCTGTGCTCAGCTGGGAAGCCGGCTTCTCCCTCTCCCTCTGCCTTCCACTCCCCGTGCTTGTATGCTCTCCCTCTGTGTCAAATAAATAAATAAAATCTTGAAAAAAAAATCAAATAAAAAATAAAAAGTAACAATTCTGTGGGTACATGATTAGATGATAGCAAGAGTTAAGTTTCGTGCAATTAGCCATCATATGGTTTTAGTCTTACACAGTGTTGGGATTATCTTTCTACTTATGTATGCACATATATGTCTATGAAGTATCCATCTATCCTTCCATCTAGCAGTCTAGCCAGCCAACCATGTATTAGTCAATCTTTATAATACATTTATAACATGTCTTTTTCCTCACAGGAATTCAATATTAGCATGTGGTAGTTGTGTAAGAAATAAATAGGTGTTAAATACGTATGAGGAGTGAAAAATAGTAGAAAGTGGTGGCATTATTAAATGTTGGACTGGATAATTCCTCTTCTTTAGGAGATGATCCTGTGCAATGTTGGAGCCTTAGCAGCAAGATCCCTGACCTCCCAATGGATGCCCGTATTACCTTCCCAGTTGTGACACCCACAGAACATCTCCAGACATTGTGAAATACCCCGTAGAGGGAAAATCCCTCCCTCCCTCATCTGGTTGAGAATTACTGGTAGAAAAGCATCCCCCCCTTTTTTTAATCATAATACACCTATTCATAAAAATTATTGTTTAACAGTGACTAAGGATGGGGCTTATTATTTCATAAATTAACGTATTTACATTTGTGTTTTCCAGGTCTTCACTCATTCACTCATTGATCTACTCATATCATTCAGTAAACATTTATTATATACCTATTATATGCCAGGTACTTTACTGGTTTACAGGTTACATTATGGAAATATAAGTCCCTGTGGGGCATACCAATTTTGGAAATAACCAGAGAGGGTGGGAGGAGTTCAAATAACTAAACAAAAGATATCACTAATAAATGTTTGGTTGATAATCACACACATAGTTGTAGGGGAGTGACTGGGGTTACACCGCATTAGTGGACTAGCAAGGACTCTGAGGTGGCATTTCATGTGAGCACTGAGTAGTAAGAGGACATCAAAGCAAAGAAGTGAATGAATTATTTATTCATGTTGACTTATTTTTTATGGCAAACAGACTTTATTATGAATGTGAAGAGATGAGCATTTTTTGGCATATTGATGTACTTATCTACCATCTGTATGTGAACAACACTGAAGTGTTTGTGTAGAAATCATTAGGAATTGTTCCAAACTAATTGCAAAGTCCAGCAAATTTTTTAATGAGAGTATATAGTTCTATCAATGTAGTGTTTTCATTGCTTTAAGGATACCATGACAAGCGGACTATAAAAACCAAATATAAGATATGCAGGCCTTTAAATATCCCATGTGTCAAGAACTAGGAGTTATTAAGAGAACACAACAAGTATCATTTCTACCTTCACAACTTGTCACTGAGGAGATGGGCATGACCAGAAAAAGCTACTCAAAGGAAAATCCTGACCTGAAATCAATATTTAAAAGAAAGATGGGAAATGATTTTCATCTTAAGAATGTCTCCTCTTAGGTGCCTGGGTGGCTCAGTGGGTTAAGCCTCTGCCTTCGGCTCAGGTCATGATCTCAGGGTCCTGGGATTGAGGCCCGCATTGGGCTCTCTGTTCAGCGGGGAGCCTGCTTCCGCCTCTCTCTTTGCCTGCCTCTCTGCCTACTTGTGATCTCTCTCTCTTTCTCTGTCAAATAAATAAATAAAGTATTTAAAAAAAAATCTCCTCTTAGGGCACCTAGGTGGCTCAGTCGGTTAAGTGTACAACTCTCGGTTTCAACTCAGATCGTGATCTCATGGGTTTTGGGATTAAGCCCTACTTTGGGCTCCATGCTCAGCTCAAAGTATGATTAAGATTCTCTCCCTATGTGCCTCAGCCTGCCCCAACTCACATATGCAGACACTCACTTGCTCACTCTCTCAAATAAATTAAAACAAAACAAAACAAAACAAAACAAAACAATGTCTCCTCTCTCTAACTTCAGTAGATTCAAAGACATTACTCAAACCTTTCTAATTTTTCTATAAATTTGAATTAGATTGAGACACCCATTTTAAGGTGGGCGTAACAATATGGATAATTATATGCATTTGTGGTAAAAAACCCTATAAACTTCTGAGTATGTAGATACATTTATAATTTTATTGGTAGTAGATAATGAAATTAAATATAAAATACTACAGGACCTATGCTGTCATTCTTTGACCAATCACAACAATACAGTTTGCTGTATATATATAAGCTCATGAATGTTTTCTGTATACATAAAAATCCTGAGTAAACCATTTGGCATATACTTGGATTTTAAAAGTAGATTTACCTATCGGAAGTAAAAGTCTGTTTACAAGGATGATTGAAAAATTAATTAGAATAAGGGTTTCATTATCAGGTCTTCACCTTTTATGCTAGATTCTGGATCAAGTCAAAGCTGCAGCTGTAAGTCACACAGTTGTTGAAAGGTAGAATTCTATAAAAGGAAAGAGATTACAAAATTACAAAATAAGGTAGTTTTCGTTTGATGAAGACATCATTACAGCTGCGTGAGTTGGGCATTCCAGTGAACTTTGAAGAAGCCCACCATCTTCTCTACAAATATCATTGGCCTTTAAAAAGTAGTGTCACCAGAGAAGCCAAAGTAGGTTTTTATACTGCTGTTAAGTAATCAAGTACAAAGTTCAGCACAGTGAGATGAATACAGGGAGCCAGACTAGGTAATGATTTTCATTCTTTCCTTAATATTCCTTTCTACCATAGTTGAAAATCTCAAAGGTCCAACTGTACTCTGGAATACAAGCCTGACTCCCCCACAGCAATGTAATCTTGGACAGATTATCTACACTCTACCTCAGTTTACTCAGCTGTAAAATGTGGATAATAACCCTTGTCTTCTATGGTTGTTGTAAGGATTAAATGCAATATTATATGTAACATACATAGTACATAACCATTGCTTGATGAATCAACTGATTCAATTATCATCAATTGTTATGATTAGCGATTATTATCAGCAATGTTTATTCCCTCCAAAAGTAGCTTAAAAACAATTACAACAACAAAACCCCCAGGGTTTTCCCATAGCTTCAGTTGTTGCTGCTAATTATGAACAAATTGTGACTCTGCCTTGGTGTTTGAGGTAGGAAAGAAAAACAGTTGCCGTGGGGCGCCTGGGTGGCTCAGTCGTTAAGCGTTAAGCGTTAAGCGTCTGCCTTCAGTTCAGGTCATGATCCTGGGGTCCTGGGATCCAACC
This sequence comes from Lontra canadensis, assembly GCF_010015895.1. Taxonomy (NCBI): domain Eukaryota; kingdom Metazoa; phylum Chordata; class Mammalia; order Carnivora; family Mustelidae; genus Lontra; species Lontra canadensis. The sequence goes on from NW_022631028.1 coordinate 12,087,871, forward strand.
CCGTATCGGGCTCCCTGCTCTGTGGGAAGCCAGCTTGTCCTTCTCCCACTCCCCCTGCTTGTGTTCCCCCTCTCTCTGTCAAATAAATAAATGGAATATTAAAAAAACGAAACCAAAAAAACAGTTGCCATGAGAGGGGAGCCGTGTTTCCAGTCTTGTGATGCTATCGTTCAGCTTTCCCCAGTATGGTTGTTTCTGGTAGTTTTTTCTTCCCACTTTTATAATGGAATGTAATTAGAATAAACAACAAAGTTTATAGTGGACATAATTTATAGAATTCATCACTCCCTTTTTCGTAATTCTGGTTCCAGCTTAGATATTTCCATCTAAGGGAGGCCTTCCTGAGTCCCCTTTCTGAGATAGCCACGCACACCCAGTGCTGGCTATAGCACCCAGTTGGTCTCCTGCTTGGCAGTTAAAACAATTGCTTTTTTTTTTTTTTTTTTTTTAATTTATCTTTCCTTTTCCCCCAGCATTGAAGTGTAAATTTTAATAGGTCAGTGACGAAGTCTATCTTGTTCCTCACTCTGGTCCTGGACACCTATAGACTCTCAGTGTATAGTAGGTGTTGATGATCTTTTTTTTTCCTTCAAACCATAATTCTCCCCGGGCAGATTTACGTCTTGGATTATCTTCTCCTGTTTTTCTTGTATCTACTTGTGCAAGCTACTAAAGACGATGTTGTGGTGGTAATATGTTGTAATGGGGATGTGCTTCGGGAACAATGAAGGAGTCATCTCTTGGTGATCTTAGAATCAATCCTAAAATTTCATCTACAGAGATTCTAATTGCCAGTCTTTGATTTGATATAATTAACCCTTTAGATTACATTTATAATACATGGAACTAACTGGATTTAATAAGAATCTTTATTGGTGTCTTTTAGCTGGCTTTTTTTTTTTTTTCCCCAACTTGGATTCTGACTGAATTTTCTCCTCAGTATACAGATCAAAACAAACTAAATTAAGGTGCTCAAGTACATACATTTAACCCAATTTATGTATTTTCCAACAGAAAGTTGGTAACTACTTCAAGATTTAACCTTCATTTTCCATTAGATGGTAATGGTTTATCTAGTATCTCCTTTCCCTAAGTCTAATCATCATGTTTGATTCTTGGGAATTTTTGGTGCCAAACATATGTAGAATTTACATACGCAATTTATATATATACACACATATCAGTTTACTTACACACGTATATAGTTTACGATACAGCCATAAGGTAATTAGCAATTGGTTACAGTTTGCTGCTAATGAGGTCAAGGGTATAGATTTACTGTTCCTTAGGAGTCTGTTTTCTGGCTCAGTTCCATTTCTACAGATTTTTACCCTGACCCCTGGGCTGCTGATTCATAAATGCTGTCTGTCACTAGAGGAGGCCATGTAGGGGTGTGAGTGGTTCCCTGACAGCCCCGCACCTCTACTGGTCAAGGCTCTCAGCATTTTCCTGACACATGGCACGTGTGTGGTATGTTATCTTCCTATTCTCTTTATGTCAGGCTTTGTCCACAGGGATGGACATTAAAGTTTTTTTTTAATCAACAGGATCAGGAACATCATCTTTATAGAGAGAAAAGGCTTGTTATTCAGCATATCTTGAGACAAGCTTGGTTGTGAAACTGAGAAGTATTTAGTCATTGTGTTTCCTATATTCCATCCTTTTGAAAGCCTTTAATCAATATCTCTTCCATCAGAAAACAGATCAAATGACACAATGAAGTGTGATCTAGGGGAAAATGTGTGAATTAGAAGCCTAGGATTCAAGCAAAAAAAAAAAAAAAAAAACCCGAACAAACAAAAAACACAGACCATAGATAGTGCAATAGCTAGGTAGATAGACGACATCATTTATTTTTGCTTTAATTTCTTGGTCTTCCTTAAGAAAACACCATTCTTCATTTAAAAGGGAGTTGTGGAACAAATACACATAATACTTTGGGGATTAAAAATGCACTTGTTGCAAAGTTTATTTCTTTTTTCCCTAAAGACATGAAAACTTAGTATCCTATTTAATTCTGTAAATGTACTAATTAATAATGTTATTTAATCTTTGTGGTTTTTTTGCTTAATCTCTTATTGATTAAGGTAAAATAATAAATAAAAAAATAAAATAAAAAAAGTTTTATTCTGAAACTCAGAAATATGAGAGATGTTATAAAATCTAACTAAAAACAAAAACATTTACAGCTGAATCTCCTTATTCATGGTATTTATATTCTGTAATGTTTTCATAAATACTGAATGAATGCTGAAGCTTGGCTCAAAAGGGAAATACAGGGTTAGGTTTCTGTTAGCTTCTGGTCACAACATTCCGTCAGCTGATCAGTTCATAACCTTGTTTTAAGTGTGTTTTTGTTTAATGACACCTTATTTAATACATAATGTTTTATTCACTAACATTGGACTCAGGACCAACAATAGTATAACTCCTTCCTGAATGAAACTTGCTATAACTGTTTTCTCCACAAGACATATCATAGCCTTCTGGCACTTAGAACACAAGGCAGTGTTTCAACGATTCACTTTTAAAACAGCAAGCTATTTTAAATAGCAAAGTCACCAGTGAAAGGCATAAACAATGAGAAAAACAAAATAGACTGTGGAAAGAACACTCACATGCAGTATGAGAATTGAAAGAAGAAGGTGGACGATCACCATGTTTAACTTCAGCTGAAACAGGTTGTTAGGCAACTCGAAATTCCCTTGATCTCTACATGTTTGTATATAACCTTAAAAGTGCCTTGAGTACTGATGTGGGGGGACCAAGTCAACTTCAGCAACTAGGTAAATTTATACATATGGTGCCTACAAATAATGAGGACCAGCTGTATAAGCATTTTAGGTTAGAAAAAAGATTAGTTGCTCTTAGTCACTTAATGAATCAAACACCTTGGTTTAGTGTATCCTTTCTTCTCTTGATTTCTTACGGGCTTATTTCAGTGTCAAATTCTAATTAGTTATTCCTGACTAATACAATTTGGGAAGGAACCATGTCTTCCTCACTTTCTGCTTCCGGCCCCTGGCCTATTCCTGGAATGTAATAGGCATTCAATTAAATCTTTTCAGGGATTGTACATACCCCTTCTCTCATTTGTAAGAGGAATTTTGTGGAATCATTGTGAACATCAAATGCCATTAAAATGAGTACAGCTGTAAGCACACACAAAAATGTTAACTATGATGATTGTTGTAATTATTTTTAATAACAGTAATTCTCATTTGTGTTAATTTATAAATGAAACTGTATGGTTTCATGCATTAATACAGGGCCTTTTGTAAAAGGAAGATTGCCTGTTTAATACATGTTTGAAATTAATAATAAACTAGTGGCTCCCTTAAGGCAAGGACAAGACAAAAGATTTGTTAACAAATGAAACTGTTAACTTTGCAGTTAACAAAGAATGACTTTTGAATATTTTGGTCCCCTGGACATATAAACTGTAACCTTATAGCAGTATGAGACACATCAGCCTAGTTCTGTTTCCTTATTTTTATATATTTACCTGCATTTTTCATTTTTGCGCTCAGTTGCAAAAGAAATGGGGGAAGTACCTATACAGTTTTCCTCATGTTGATTTTGGTCTTGTTTTTTTATTCTTTGTTCCTCACAGAGAATTAAATATCCAGCAGTGGGAAGAAGCCCTACCATGCTGGCCATACACTTGGTTTTCTTGTAACAGTGGTTTAGGACCATCAGTATAAACTTACAGTATAAATAATTTGGTTCATGCAAGCAGTCATGGAAGAAAAAAATTCTGAACGTCGATAAATGCAATTACCAATATATAATTATTCTTCAAATAGGAGATTTTTAAAGGACCTTTTTCTTCTTTTTTGAAATGTTGACTGATCTGTATTTGCACTGGCTGCCTTAGAAGTGTTCGGTCTGTGCTTTTTCAAAATGATTGTCAGCAAGCATAATGAGCCTTGGACCCATCCGGTAGCTTTGCTAACATATGTCTGTAGAAGGATTTTTAACATCCTGCTGACTGTGCTGGTCCTGTCGAGCCTCACAGCAGGAAAATTGTCTTTTGCAGCTCAGCTTATGAATATAACCTTTGCATGTTTGGAAATACTTCTTCTGAGGCAGGATTTATACTTACGCCTTGAGTCCAAGTGCTTATTTTGGTATCAGTGTTAAGCAGGAGAAGGAAGAGCTGACAGTGGTTCACCTTGTACTTTTCATTATGTTAAAACTATCTGTTATCCGTGTCTCATTCTCTGTTGCATTTACTACTGTATATAAAGCTCTGGAAATGATGAAAGTATTCCATGTAAGTTCACATGCCAGATATGCTGACTCTGTATTTTAAGTACTGTAAACATATCTAAGTGGCAGACATATCATTTTCATTAAAAATGCGTAAGTCAGGACCATGAAGGTTGTGTTGTTACTCCAAACAGGGCAGCTGTTGCTTGAAGGGGGTTCTAATCTTTTAGGCACTGAGGGGCTATCTATGGTAAGTGTATATATTTAATCACAAAGTTTTCCTTGCCCCTACCATAGACTCATTTAATTTGCTATTTTACTTATTTAGGCATTCAGTATATCCTTTTAAAATAGTTATTTTCTAATAATAAAAGTATTATATTAGAAACACTGTCTATAGCACCACAGTGGAAATTAATATAGCCAACATAATTAGTAAGCTTGATTCCTCATGCCCCAAGAGGTAAATCTTGTTAGGGGGAAAAATTGATATTCTTACCTAAATGAAGTACCAGTGCTTTTTAATGATTATTATCAACCTGATTTATGGGCTTGTGTTTATTGATTAAGTTTGGATATAAATATATAGATAGAGCACAGTGCTTTAGGTTAGTTTAGAAAGTAAATATTGCATTTCCTTTAAGTAATGAACTTTTGTGAAGTTATTAAAGTTTAGAAATGCTGAGGTCGTAGTTATAAAAGAAAACTTGCTTAGCTGGGAAAGAAGTAGATTGGATTCTCAACCAGCTTGATACTTCCCTGTTTTTTTGGAAAAAAAAAAAAAAGTGTTTATGTAAAACAAAACAAAACAAGGCCAGTACATAAATATAGGATATATATTCAGGAATCAAAGATCAAGCTGAATATGGTCTTTTTTTTTTTTTTTTAAAGATATTATTTATTTATTTGACAGAGATCAGAAGTAGGTAGAGAGGCAGGCAGAGAGATGGAGGAGGAAGCAGGCTCCCCGCCGAGCAGAGAGCCCAATGCGGGGCTCGATGATGCGGGGCTTGATGCAGGGCTCGAATCGAGGACCCTGAGATCATGACCTGAGCCAAAGGCAGAGGCTTAACCCACTGAGCCACCTAGGTGCCCCAAGCTGAATATGTTCTAATGTTTGTTGAGATGCAGGTAAATGTCCTGCATCTTTCACCCCCTTGTTCCTGTCAAAGATTCCAAGTGATGATTCTGGAAAAATGACTTGAAGACATCATTGAATACATTTGTGTGTGTTACATTGTACTTCCTACTGCTATTATGTGGAAAGGCTATAAAAGATTTTTAACAATAAAGGTTAGAATCAAGCAGGTTATTTTTGAGTCTTAACTAGAAAAATAAATTAATCAGAACTCCTATTACTCATGTAATATTTAATTGCATGTGCTTAGAAAAGCAAACTAGGATTACATTTTGAGTGATATTTGAAAAACAATGACCACATACAAAAGACAATTTGTTGTTGAAAATGGCACATTTTCATTCTTTATGGCTGGATAATATTCTGGTGTGTGTGTGTGTGCACATGCATGTGTGTATCACAGTTTCTTTATCCATTTGTTCATTGATATATGCTTGGGTTGTTTCTGTATCTTGGCTATTGTAAATAATACTGAACATGGGGGTGCATATATTCTTCTTTTTCTAAAAATGTGGTTATTATATTAGCCAAAGTATACCACAGTGAAAACTAATGTAGTCAACATAATTAATAAGTTGGATTCACCACATCCCAGGATGGAATGTATTTTTACTTTCAGAAGTGAAATTAACTAGAATTCAGCTTTCAGACTACTCACTGTGAAAATGCATGATAATATATGCCTAATTGGCATAAAATTACAGGTCATTAATTTATTCCTCTTTATTGGTTTAATAAACATTTATGGAATGCTTGCTGTGTGCCAGACACTGTCATGCCATTCTAAGATATTTTAGATTACTGTTATTGTAATTATACTTACTAAAATGATAATTTATAGACAGAACTTTGGCTTTTTTTCTCCTTCTTCCTTTCTGTCCTTCCTCCCTCCTTCCTCCCTCGTTCCTTCTCTCTCCCTCCCTTTTTGTTTCCTTCTTCTTTCTTTTCTTTCTTTCTTTCTTTCTTTCTTTCTTTCTTTCTTCTGTGTTTGCCATAAATATGATTCCACCAGTTCATTTTTGTTTACAAGACACAATTTGCGCTCCAATCCCCATTTTACATCTAACAGAGTGTAGAGACAAAGCTGGACTTCATGTATTTGGGGATGGGCTGTTAGAATAAGGAGGAACTAAAGGTCCATGCAGAATTACTTTCCTTACATAAACAATTACTGCACCATAAAGGTTAGGGTAGAAGTCAAAGAGCAAACAGCATTTAATTTGTGAGAGTTTCTAGTGCTCCAAAAGGACAGAAGGAGCAGCTGCTTAAACATTATTTGCCCTTTGACTAATGGGCAAAGGCACTGACTGGGACTTACAGGGGTAATACTTAAACAAAAGTAATACCACCAACCACCACCACTACCACCAAAAAACATATGAAAAAGTTGCTTGAAGTTATAATAATAATAAGAGATCATGGATGCAGAATTACCCATTGTTTTGTTCTTTGAATGTATGGATGTGGCAAAATAATTTTCCCTCTACTCTTCTAGGTTCTTGACTGAAAAACCTTGTAATAAAAACAGATTAACAGGAGAAGAAACAAACGTGAGTTTCATAACATGTATACCTTGTATATATGGGAGATACTCAGGAAAGTTGAGTAACTCTCCAAAATCGTCCAAGTCATCATCTTAAGTACCTTCTTTCCTTTAAAGGAAAAGAAGAGTTGGGGAAAAGAGGCGGCCTCATATGGAAGGGTACCAGGAAAAGCACAGTAAACAAAGGGTAGTTTGTTACATAGATTTAAGTTGTTGCCTTCTTATGGAGAAGAGCTTCTAGATTTAGAGTCTCCCCCCACCCCTTCCTGGTACAGTCAGGAAGACACCCTTACAAATGGAGATTTCCTTATAAATGTAAATGTCTTTTACAAAGGAATAACTCCAAGTTTCTCATATGCCTTCTGTTTCTTAAAGATAATAAGCCTATAGTAATCCTTCTGCCACTGAGGCGTATTTTAGCTGACAAATTCTACTTCTCTTCAAAAGTAACTTTTTTTTTCCTTCTGTTCTGAATCATCCACTTCTACCAGGATCTCTAAATAAAAATGTAAAGAGAAATCTTAGGCCTATTCTAAAACAATGAAAAATAAATTATCTGCCTTTGGGTATGCAATTTGAATTGGAAGTATTATAATGTCAATGAAGGACAATTTGCTAAGCAAATGAAAAAGGCTGATAAAGCAAAGCAATGACTGTCTTTTCTTTTGTAGTTTCTTCACTATTAGCTATTTGCTGCTTTCCAAATGTCAGGCCACTTATCTGGTGAAGAAGTATGCTCTGTTCTACTGATCCCAGTCTTAGGTTTTAAGAAATGATTGTAAATGGTTTATAAAATCATCACTAACTCTTAATTCTCTCTCATTTGATATGAGTTTAGAAGATAGAGCCCTAACATGTCTCCTTCCTGGGGGAGGGGGTGGGAATGAGTTTCATAACACAACTCTCCCCAAGGAAATACTCTTCTAATTTACATTCAGTGTTTCATTTTTTAATTTTTAAAAAATCTTTGATGTGGTAAGGAGTTTCACCTTTCCCTGGTGAATGCTGCATTTTATGTAGTGTACTATTTGGAATAGTTTCTTGTGGTCTCAGCTGAAACTTCTATTTTTAACACCGCATTACACACTTAATTTCTTAACTGACAAATATTTACTTGGTTTTTCTCCAAATTGGAAATTATTCCTGGCCTATCACTGGGTTAAGATCTGTACTCAAATATATGCATTTTTGTATCTTTTATAGATACTGCAAGTGACAAAAACTTAACTCAAGCTACTTAATACCAAATATAGAATTCATTACATCATATATGAAAACCATGTGAAAATATGGGTGGACACGGCCTTAGAAATACCTGGTACTAGGACTCAAATCTCACACCCATCTCTGCTTCTCTTTGTGTAAAGAGCACACAAAGAGGATGTGTGTCAGAGTACCTGACTCCAGAGATCCCAAACAGACAAGCTCAGCTGTGCAGCACTGACAAAATCAAAAAGCAGAGAGATGAGTGATAGTGAAGCAAGAAAGGGATTAATTTAGTTAGGCCAACACTAGGAAGATAGTTGGACTAATGTCTCAAAGGCTGTCTTCAAAATGCTGAAAGTACTTAGAAGTTCATATAAAGAAAATGTGGGCTGATGGTCAGTGGATACTGCAGCTGGGTGGTGATGGTCAGGTCAATCTTTTTTTTTTTTTTTTTTTTAAGATTTTATTTATTTATTTGACAGAGAGAGATCGCAAGTAGGCAGAGAGGCAGGCAGAGAGAGAGGGGGAGGCAGCTCCCCACTGAGCAGAGAGCTTGATGCGGGGCTCGATCCCAGGACCCTGAGATCATGACCTGAGCCAAAGGCAGAGGCTTAACCCACTGAGCCACCCAGGTGCCTCCAGGTCAATCATTTTCTTGGAGTCAATCATGCAGTCTTTATTGCTTGAGGGGGTAGTTTCGGTTCCCATCATGGGATGATTTTTTCCTCTGGTCTTTTGCCAGAGTTAAACAATAAGCAGGAAAGGAGAACTTAGAAATATACAGACTAAAAGTCAAACAAACAAACATACAACTGAAGTCAAAATGGAGGTGGTTGAAGTCCTCTTTCATTTGTATACATTTCTTTCCTTTTTTCCTTTTCTCTTTTCTTCTCTCTTCTTTTCTCATTTACTTCACCAAGAGTTTAGAACCATGGTCATTGGCAGTTTCTGACTCATGTTTTCATAGATTCATGATGACAAAGGAAAAGCGAGTTTAGAAATTCTATTTCATTGCCCCCATCTGGGTCACAGGTTCATCTCTTTTACCTGTCACAGTGACCTGGAAATGTTAGAGGTTCTAAGTGTCCCACCTTAGACCATGAGCCCACACCTGGGGGAAAAAAAAAAAAATCTATGGGAAACTATTTTAAAAAATGAGAAGAGGTGGGAGGCAGACATATAAAAGCTACCTATCCTACCAAGAACAGAATACTGTAAGGGGGATAGTACAGGCTTAAATTAGAGCAGAGCAATTAGACCAAATGTACATGAGGTTATTTTTTTGTTATTGTTGTTTTGGGGTTTTTTTTGGTGGTGGTTTAGGTTTCTTGAAATATATATGCATATAATTACAACAGTAGTGTTGATAGTGAATTCAGGGGAATAGGTTGAAATGATAGGAAGTGTGGAGAAGAGGAATGTGCATTAAAGAAGAGTTAAAAGAAATGTAGGAGATCTTGAAATTAATACGTGAGTAGGGAATAGATTGGAAATGTTTCAAGTGAAGGGAATATAACAGAGTCCCACTTAGAGGATGGGGAAATAAATATGAAGTAGAGAATCAGAAATAATGAGAGAAAAGGATCAAAGAGTACGTAGGTAAAAGAAGAATGGAAGAAAAGGGATTGGAAAAGTGTAATTTGTGGTGAGAAAATTAAAGTGATGTTATTCTTTTAAAAATAATATTGTTAACTTTGCATTTGCTCTTTTTTGGCCAAGTAAAACATTTTGGCTTTATATGGAGGCAGATTGTAATTTGAGTATTGTGAGTAAAATTAATTTTATATTTAAAAATACCTTTCAATGTGGTATGAACAAATATAATAATTCTAAAAAAATTGTGCTATTTTCAGTCAAGGGAAGGTAGAACGTTGTATATTTTAAAACCATAGGATACTTCAAACATTGTGGAGAGAGAACAAAGCTGTCTCCAATAATGCATGAATGATCTGTATTATGGAAGTACTTGTTCTGATAGAGCACTTCAAATACCATTTGGCTGTCAGTTCTCCCCGGTTTGCTTTGTATCCCATGGAGATGATCTGACCTTAAGCTTTTGTTAGCTTCAAAGAGAGCTCCAGTCTTGCCTCATCTCCGCAGGACTGAAGAAACAGACCCTTGGTTAACAACAGGGACCAAAATTGATTTTAATATTGTGAATTCTTTACTCTGATGCAGGAAATGTTATCTGGGCCATCTCTGTGGTCTAGTGATTATAGGGTTGGATTAGAGTTCAAAATGCAAATCGACTCTGTAGATCTGGTATTGCTATAAGGTCCAGAGGTAGAGTGTATTAGGTGGCCCTCTTGATAATTCATCTGTGATTATGTTAATAGACCTCCTGAATGGACTTGTTACTTCTGTAACTTGTATACATGACTTGTATACATCTCCGTATATACAGCCAGTCTTCACCATTTTCAGTGGTTATAATTCTGGAAGGGGAGACTATATCAATAACATAATTACCAATATATAATTCTGGAAAGGTTAAACGTATGAATGTTCATCAGATATGTCCAATGAGCTCTCACTCAGAATTTCAGCCCATTATGTTAAATAGACATAAAAATGTGTTCTTTTAGGAGATACTTATTAGAGGCCAAGATAATACAATGGATCAAATTATTACAGATTCCTGTGAATTATGGATCTGACCAAATATCTAGCTTTACTAAAATTTTAATCATCAGGCACAGGAAGCCCTGTATAAAACTGGTCTCAATGCATGGTTTAATGCAAGCAAAACCTGGGAACTGCATTCACTGGAGGTCAAGAATTCCTGTTTTCCTGTGCCTTTATGATTACCTAAGGGAGAAGTCCTGGAATTCCAGTGAATGAAGCTTCCAGGTTCTTCTTGCTGAATCAGAGCATGTGCTGGGCCTACTTTTACAGAGGAGATCTGCAAATGATGTGTGACTTTTTCATTATTTGCACAAATGGAGTATAAATTATAAAAATCTCATTTTATATTTAGATAATTGCATAGCTTTTTCCAAAACAATGTGCCGCATAAGTCATATATTCCAGGTTTGTTTGCCAGAGGCTAAGTTAGACAGTCAACATTTCATAGATGAGGGCTCTTCCATTAGTCAGTGCAATGACCTTACATTCCAGGAGGGTTGGTCCCTCTGTAAGGGGATAGAATGAATGACAGATCAGCCGCATAACCGTAATTTTTCTACGTGCCTTCTTGGTCTTGGGGGATACAGAGATGAGTAAAACACCCCTTGCCCTCAAATATTTTTATAGTCTAAGAAGAGAAGCACAAAACCCATGCCACAGTTAATGAATCTGAAACCCTGAACAATGTGCATGCACATAGTAAGTCTCTCAGTAGATGGGAATATATTTAAAAAAAATAGTATTATCTAGGCAGTTGTGAAGCTCTAGCATGGTTTAATATTATGAAAAAGGTAAAGTCTTAGTCGATAATGTAATTGATACAAGTTGCAAGTTTACCCATTCTGCTGACATTTACCAAACAGTTTCTCATGTGCCGGCCGGATGCCCTATGAGGGTAAAAAGAAAACATTCCTGGGTCCTGTGAGCTTTGGGTCTTAGAGGAGACACAGCCAGATAAACAAATGATACACTGTGGCATTATGTTAAGTGAAATAACTCAGACAGGGAAAGACAAATATAGTTCCAACTTATGTGTGTACTCTCTTGTATGTGGAACCTAAAAAAGCTTGAACTCAAAGATACGATAGAATGGTGGTTACTAGGGGTTGGGGATGGAGGCAGTGGGGAGATGTTGGTCAAGTGTTCCAAATTTGGAAAAAACAAACAGTATAACCATAGCCCAGTGATACTGGAAAGCTTTTTAAGAAAGTAAAGCTAGGTTGAAACCTGAAACATAAAAAGTTGTCTAAGCAAAAAGTGAAAAGTGAAGAGTGCTCTCAATTGAAGGAAAGCATGTGGCAAGAAATCATAAGGAGTTTGAGAGCAGTTATGAGCAAGGGGAAGAGAGTGAGAGAATGTGTGCAGGGGCGAGACCATTTAGACTTTGTGGAACATAGAAGGCTTTTGATCTGTATCCTAAAAGTAATGAGATGATGTCAGGGATGAAAAATTGCACTTTCCCTTTAAGGCCCTTCTAGCTGGCTAAGGATCAAATTGACATGAGACAGATTAATGGGGCAATGTCCAGTTTAATTTTGCATGTATTAGGAATCCATGCAAATGTGGAAATTCCAAACAAAATCGGGCAAAATGAGGTATATATCATTCTGAACTAAGGAGAATGGGTAGGGGGTTTGAGACCTCAAAGGGAATGAATGCAATCCTCCAGAAGATGAAAAAGAGTAGATGTTTGGGGAAAGAATGTTTGTGGGCCACTCAGAAACAATGGGACATAGAGGACTTGGATCAAATAGGCCTCGCTAGGTTCTTCCCTGTCTACCACACCAAGTTCATGTCATAATGTACTTATCTATGGTGACAGCTCTCTTCTTAGAGCAGGTTCTCTATTTAAATTATTTTTAGGTAGTTGAGGGGTGAGGTAAAGAGCTTTTTCTGAATCTGCTGGGTTTTGATTGCTTTTTTAGCTTAAAATAATCTTCATTCCAAAGTGGCCCTTCTTAGGGTGGCCTGCCCTTAGTCCTTACAATGCCATTCAAGGTTTTTGTTTTTAAAAGATTATTAACTTAGACCTTTTCTACCTGTGTTAACCTTAAAATAAAACCGCCAGCTATTTTACCAGCAAAAGACGGGCTTATTCAGGCACAGCAGAGAATGACCCTCCAAGACCACCAAGATATGGCAAAACCATCGTCTGAGGAAAAGAGGAGAGGAAGGATCTTTTTACAGGAAATGGGGAGCTGGGGAGGCTGTTCTGACCAAAAAGTCCATTGGCATAAACCGAGAGTTAGAAGCATAGCGGATTTTTCCTAGGCTAAGTCATGACTGCCTCTCATTGGCTGGGCTGTTGCCAGGGGAGGAGGAAGCCTTCCTTCCTCCTGCTGAGATAGGAAAGTACTATCCAAGTATACAAGAGCTGCCTCTTCCTATTGGGTCTGCAGCTGACAAAAAGAGATAGGACGTGAGCGTTCCTCCTGCCAAACCTCTTGATTTCATTCTAGTAGGGCTTCCCTTTATTATCGCACCCGGACAGTACAGCCCAAATAGGAAGGCTGAGGAACCAGATCACAAACTTGGGATTCATCATCTTCCCAGAGGAATGGGTGGAGCCTCATGAAGCTGTCTGACAGTGTTTTTCTTCATGCACAAATACGCACGGCTTGCTTAGTCTGCAGACCACTTTCTTTTTGGTATCATGTAGTGCCTCAGATGGCAGATGACCCATCTCTGGAGAAACTAGATTGTTCCAGCCTTATTAAAAACAAACAAACAAACAAACAAACAAAAAACTCGGGAGAATGCAAAAAAACACTATTTTTCCTGCTTAAGAGAATTCATAGCCAACCTCTTACTGGTAATTCTAACCTGATAAACAAGCAGAAGTGACTTGTTAGAGCCAGCGTTTATCTTCTGAGTACCATTATCCTCCATTGGGTGACTCAGCACTTAACAGAGGTGATTTTTGATTGCTCAGAGAAGGGATTCTTCTGCAATTATATAGCACTTTGCTGAGACTCAACATTGTCTAGTTAAAAGTGTAAGGAGCAAAATGCAGAAATCTTGCTGAGAAAATCACTTCTAAAGAAATGCTTCATTGCCATATAATAGTTGTCATTGTTGTGTTTTTACTTTGTGGAAATTGCATTCCTGCCTGGAGCTCTTCTTCCAAAATAAAGTCCCTTTGGGTGACTGGATGGCAGTTTTTTATTTACTAATTATTCTGTAATAAATTACGCTGTAATTATACCTGATCATGGGTACATTTTGACTGTTAGCTGTATTGAATTCAGACTGAATGACAAACCACAATATTTATGAAAACAAACTATTTCTACAACTGTCATTTATTAATGATATGTTAGTAGCAAAGAATGAAAGTTTGAGTTTTCTTATTCAAGGGAAAGAGCTCTAGAACAAGGTAGAAGAACTAAGTGGCTAAAAAGTCCCTTTTAGTTCACATGAAGCTTGGTCCAAACACATAACACCTTTTTTTTGTCACTGTCATTTGTTAGTGACTCAGGATATATCAATGAATATAGTATTGTCTTTGGAATTGCAAAATATAATGTGAAAGAAAATTGTTCTAGAGTGTTCTTTGTACTCAGGGACAAAAAACAAAAATAAAAACAAAACAAAACAAAAAAAACCCAGAAGTCACTTGAATAAATTTAAAGATCAAATTGGCTTTATGTAATGATTCATGAATCGGGCAGCATCTCATCTATAGAGCAAATAGAAAGGAGCTCTAAGGGACACCTGGGTGGCTCAGTCGGTTAAGCCACTCCCTTCAGCCCAGGTCATGATCCCAGGCTCCTGGGATCGAGTCCCACAAGGTCTCCCTGCCCAGCGGGGAGCCTGCTTCTCTCTCTGCCTCTGCCTGCCTCTCTGCCTGCTTGTGCTCTCTCTGACAAATAAATAAATAAAATCTTTAAAAAAAAAAAAAAAGAAAGAAAGAAAGGAGCTCCAAAATGCTATAAAAAATGGGACACTTGGGATACCTGGGTGGCTCAGTTGGTTAGGGGTCTGTCTTTAGCTAGGGTTGTGATCTCAGGGTTCTGGGATGGAGTAAGGGCTCATGTTTCAGGCTCCTTGCTCAGTGCGGAGCCTGCTTCTCCCTCTGCTTGTTCTCTCTCTCACTCTCTCTGATAAATAAATAAAAATCTTAAAAAAAAATGGGAGACTTAGAGGCAGAAGAGTGTAGGAACAAGGAAAAAGTGGATTTACCTTAACCATGTGGGATAGAATAGGTGTGTCAGTCCTCCTTCCCTACTACGACTGCTGACCAGGAAATTCCAAATTAACTGCTTTAAGATTACAATCCTGGGGGACGCCTGGGTGGCTCAGTTGGTTGGATGACTGCCTTCGGCTCAGGTCATGATCCTGGAGTCCCGGGATTGAGTTCCGCGTCGGGCTCCCAGCTCCGTGGGGAGTCTGCTTCTCTCTCTGACCTTCTCCTCGATCATGCTCTCTCTCACTGTCTCTCTCTCAAATAAATAAATAAAATCTTAAAAAAAAAAAAAAAAGATTACAGTCCTGGGAGAGGTGTTGAAACTGCGGTTTCCTTAGGTATTTCAGTCTTGTTTTATTGATGTGAGACTTATAACAAGTGGCTCCATTTGGGGCCTTTAAAAAGATACAGTAAGTGAATTAATGGTGAAATGTTGATGAACTTAAGACCATTCATAACACTGGAAATGTTCTCTATCCTAATTGTAAGTTTATAGCCAGATAAGTTTGAAATCTGTCACAGTTTTCCTTCAATTATTATTTTCCTCAACTAATATTAGAATAATAACTTCTGACTTTCCCAGGAAGAGCCCCATGACCCTTACAAATTAGTTCAATGAATATCACTTTATAACTTGCTTTTTTTACTTAACAGAATATCATAGATATATGATAGCATTCATGTAACAATCGATGAATTATGTACAGTATTATGTCTCATAATAGACTATAGAAAACTATAGAAAAGTTTCTAAAGTGGTATTCAGGAGTGGGGAGGATGAGGGGAAAGGTGTAATCTTTAATTATTGTTATTAATTAACAAGCTAATTATTATATTTAGTGTTTTATATAGTAATACATTTCATTCTTTTCTTTTGGACTTTTCCAGAGATGTATTTTTATTGTAAAATAAATAAAAACGAATTTAAAATGGTATGTGATAAAAACTTAGTACAATTTAAAAAAATAAGTTAGTATTGGAATCAAAAGTCATAAGATTATTTTATATTGTTAACATATGAATTTAAGTAAACTGTATAATTTTACCCCAGAAAATTGTATCTAACTGGTTATCATACAAACAAAAGAAGGCAATCAGTTCAGTATGACATATAAATCTGATACTGCTTTCTTATTCTTATTTCTTTTTTTAAGATTTTATTTATTTATGTGACAGAGAGAGAGATCACAAGTAGGCAGAGAGGCAGGCAGAGAGAGAGGAGGAAGCAGGCTCCCTGCTGAGCAGAGAGCCCCAACTTGAGGCTCCGATCCCAGGACCCTGAGATCATGACCTGAGCTGAAGGCAGAGACTTAACCCACTGAGACACCCAGGTGCCCTTTCTTATTCTTATTTCTTATTTGTGGAAAACCAGTACAAGATAACAGTTCAGGGATCTAGGTCATTGGTCCATGATTCTGCATTAATTCATCTCATAAATGTACAAAGGATGATCAATCAACTTTGTCATCTCTAATGCCATCATCAGAGTGATGATGAGCTAAAGGGAATTATAAGCTATTTATAAATTTCTCTTTACTACCTAGAAATATTACTTTGGATTTTATGACTTTAGAAGAATAGGATTCCTTTTTAGGATTTGTATAGTGGCAAGCTTAAATTTTCTAACATACCTAGGAGTTTGTGCATCTATTACACTAATTTTAACAAAACTGCTTATGCCTTTTTTATGAATTTGAATAAAGATATGCCACCTGGACAACACCTAGACCACGATTATGCATAAATGGTATTTCTTTAATGTGCCCTATATCTCACTGATGACAGCTGATTTCCTTCATTATGTTCCACCTGTAAGGTTTGAATTGATAAGAGAGAGATTTTTGTGAATGCCAAATTTCAAGGGGAAAAAATAAGTCTAAAGTTTAGTATATGGCTTTTAACTTTTTTTTTTTTTAAGATTTTGTTTATTTATTTGACAGAGATCACAAGTAGGCAGAGAGGCAGACAGAGAGAGGAAGGGAAGCAGGCTCCCTGCTGAGCAGAGAGTCTGATGCAGGGCTCATTCCCAGGACCCTGAGATCATGACCTGAGCTGAAGGCAGAGGCTTTAACCCACTGAGTCACCCAGGTACCCCTGCTTTTAACATTTTTAACTGATAAATTGCTTTGGACGTTACCTCCAAGAATGGAAAAGAAAATGTGGTGATAAAACAGAAGAACAGAAAAAATAGTAAATGGTTGTAAAATAGTATAAGGACAGAAAATAAAAAATAAGATACCCCAAGCTATGAACTAGTTATCTTCATCATACAGCCTTGTCCTCCCTGAAGGAATGTATCCGCTTCTTCGGTTCATGTGTTTAATATTCACTAGAAGTTGTTAATGACGGTGGCCCTCTTGGTCACAATATGATCCTTAACTGTCTTTGGCAATTAAAGAAAAATAAAACCATACTCAGGTACCATCAAGTATCAGTTGTTGGTTCGTTCTTTAAAGCCTGAAAAATGACCTTACATTTTTGTTTTGTTTTTTGAGAGAGCGAGAGAGAGCTCCCATGTATGCGTGCCTGTGTGGAATTGGGGTTGCGGTGGGCAGAGGGAGAGGGAGAGAATGAATTCCCTGGGCTAAGTGTGGAGCCCATCGCAGGGCTCAATCTCACCCCCCCTGAGATCATGATCTGAGCTGAAATCAAGAGTCAGACACTTAATGACTAAGCTGCCCAGGCTCCCGAGTGACCTTAATTTTAAGGTTAATGGTGTGTAACTTTTTCAGATTTGTAACAGTATCTTTTTTGAGACAATGCCTCCAACAGGCAGTGTAGAGCACATAATGATTTCTTAATGTTTGTTGCATCCTGACCTAATCTCATTTGTTCATTTTTCCATCATTAGGTTCTTTTTGTAGACATTGGTAGTTTCCAAGACTCAGAGGAAGAGGACCATCTTAGTTCTCTCTCATAACCTGGTTACAGGGTGTTGCGTGACAAGGGCAGTGTTAGGCTGACATTCTTCCAGATGAACAAAAATTTAGTAGCTGTCAGATGTATGCACGTGGGTGCACACATGCGCAGATAGTACACATGCAGTTATACCTCTGTTCTTTCCGCTCAGTGGAGTCCCAGATGTTAAAACTTTAAGGAACTGTGTGATGGAATTCTGTAAGAAAGCTTCCCTAGTGGCAGATGCCATCGCATGCTAGCTGCAGGATTCAGCTATCCCTCCAACTGGAGTCAGGGAAAAAATTCTCTCATTGCACAGATGAGTGGAATCCTAAGCCTGGAATGTAGTCAGAGTGTCTGTAGGTGTAGGGCTTGCTGCATTCTTATACCCTATTCATGAAAGGGCGTTTGTGGCTGGATATATTTTTAGTGAATCCACCTATACCCTGAATACCACTGTTTTTACCATGAAGCATTCTTCTAACATTAAGAAGCCACCCGGTATTTTGCATCATGAAGATAGCTGAAGCACTTGAGGTAGCCATTTCTGCTCCATTTGATTAAAAGTTTAGCAAAGTCTTGATTAAAACCTTAGAAATATTACCCAATCACACCAAGGGTGGAATAAAATTCAGTCGCACAGTTTATGATTTAAGTATTCTAAAGTAAATTTTAGAAAATGTAATGCTTTGCTCCTTTTGGCACTTGTCAAAACCATTAAAACCTATGAATATAGTTGGCTTCGGGTAGACACTGATAAAATTAATGGCCTTTATTGAAAGTTCTTTTTTTTTAAATTGTTTACTATTGCAATAAGCCTAGTGATATTCAGATCAATGTTTTACATATTCAGACCCACATTTCCTTTAATAAGTAATGCAGAAAATTTAATTTCTGAGTTGTCTTTGGGTGAACGAGGGAAGAAATGGTATTTCAATTATTGACATTCTACATTTAATATATGGAGTATATTCTTTTGTGGACATATGTATGATATTCATTTATTCAGAAAAAAATTAACAAGCATCTCCTATATTTTAGGCAGGCACAATAAAGGTAAATAGGATCTGGATCCTGCCTCAGGAAGTGGACAGTCTCTTATAAAATATGTGTACAAGGCAGGTGCAAACACAGTCCTTGAGCCCTTATTTTAATGTTATAATTAGTGTGTGTTCATTAAAAGCATTTGATTAATAGAGGAAAGGGGAAAACTCCATTAAAATCATCTAAAACTTAGGTTCAGTTTTCTGTTTTTTTTTGAATGTGATTGCTAGTTGTAATCAAAATTATATATAATTCATTAGCTAGTTGTAATCAAAATTATATATAATTCATTATATTTCTTTTAAAAATTCCAAATTTCTTGCTATGATTGACTTTATCATTGATTTCCAGACTCATTGAAACCTGTTTTCACATGTGTTTGTGTTATTGGTCTATTAATAAGGAATAAAGAAGAGCTTTTAATTTATCTGAAAGTACTCCCATTTCCTTCTTGAATTTTTTTTTTTTTCTTGATAACAGAGCCAAGTTGAAAGATATAAGGAATAAAGAAGAAGTAAGTAGAGGGAATAGTATTTAATGACAGGAAAAAAAGTAGAGAATGAGAAAAGAAAGTCTACAAATTGAGCTTTGATCTAATTGCCAGTTGGATATAATAGCTGTATTTGTTAAAAGCTGTTGACAATCTTCTGTAATTATAGGCATTGTGAAGTCGGGCTGGGAAGTGGAAAAAGAAAAAGGATCTAAGAGGAATCTTTCTTTAACTTCAGAACTCACTTCCTGAAGTTAATCTTTGGTTATAGTTCAAAAATCTCTTATAGTCTCTTTCTCCCTTGTATTGCAGTTCTTAAATTTTAGGAAGTTTGTTTTATAATTTCAGATGAGAATACAGTCCATGAATGCTTTCATTCAGATTAGAAGTGATGGGACCTTCTTGGTTGAGACAATTTTGCATAGTAAAGTTTTAGATTATCCAGTTACAGCTATTTTTTTTTTCCTGAAAATAATGTTCCATTTGTATATTTAAACCAGTTTTCCTAGGAAATCTTTAAGATCTAATGAAATTAATCAGTAGGAAATTTTCCATAGTTGCTTCATACATTTATTATTTATTTTGATGTGTTATATTATAGTTTTACTTTGATAGTCAATAAATATCTTTAAATCTTGAAAATTATTTTTCCCCAAATTGTTGTAGTTATAATAATTAAGAACAGTTTCCATTATTTCCAGACTGAGGTCCATTCCATTTAAGTTCAACTCAACATTTTATTCGTAAGACTTTGGGGCATTTTATGTTTCCGTTGCCCTGTATTTAAATGGATGTTATTATTATGATATTATCATATCTACATCATGAAGATGTGAGAATTAAACAAGTTGTTCATATGGAAAAGCAATTTGTGGCATTTAGAAATTGCTCAATAAAGGTTAAAGGCTGATCTCTATTATTGATATGTCAGTTATTGATGATGACTCATACAACAGTTTCTTCCATATGTGAGTTTTGTTAAAAATTACACACACACACACACACACACACACACACACAGATTTTCGTAGTCTAATAAGTTTAGGAAACCCCAGATTAGGTGAACTAAATTTCTCTGCCTTTATATATTAGCACGCATTGAAGAATTTCCAAAGCTTCATATAGGCGTACGGCCTATCCCTGGTTTATTCATGACGCAGCCATTCGTTCGCTGAGCTTGATAAACATCGGTATAGCTCACAGTGGAGACCAGGAGACTCTTCAAGTAGGGCACTTCTCAATTGGGCAGGACTGTGCTGAGCATTGTAGGTCATTTACGGTCTATGGTTCCCGCATTCTTTCATACTAAATGCCAGTAACAGCCTCAGACATCAAGACAACCCACACTGCTTCCATATAATCCAAACGTCAGCTGTGGGGAAAGATACCACTCTAATTTGGATCCAGTAGTTTGGGGGAACGCAAACAGGTTTTGCTTTCTTATGAATTAGTCATTTGGAGTCCTGTAGGCATAAAGCCGGTGGAATGTTTTTGTGAGCAAAACTCCATAAAAGGTTCGAGAAGTGGTTAAACAGATTTATGTATACGTGTAAAAATTCATTGAGCTGTACACCTAAATTTTGTATATTTCAGTACATCCCTGTTATTCCTCCATTAAAAAAAAAATCTCTAGATGACCATCACTGGTATATATAATCTGTGTTGTGAGAAATGATTGAGAATTTTACTTACATGTTGGGATATGAGATCATTTTCTCCATCCCTGCCGTCAAATGATGCTGAATTTTTATGTTTTTTTTTCTTTCTTTCACTCCATTATAAAGGAATTCAAATTAGATGTCATTGCAGTGTGCTACTTAGTAAGAATTTAGGATGCGTAGGTAAAAGAAGGTAGAACAAACAAACAAAAATATTGATTATTTTCAGTTATATTCCTGTCAGAGCTCAACCCCATTATATTGTACTATTTAGTTAAGTAAATGGTATTATTAATTATATCAATTTATCCAATATAATTATTAATTAAAGCTGACATTTTTCCAATAAAATCAATTTGCTTATAATACAAATCTACATTTCTTTTATCTTCTGCAGGGAGGATGAATTAACACTCTAAGCAATTCTTTTGTCTTGTCACTTCAGTGACATGAAACAGAGTTTTAATGGATATGACTGTAATATACAATATTTCCTTTGTTTTCAGAGCAGGAAAAGCCATTAACAGTTATTTCAGGATTACTGTGTTTATGACACTTGTAAATTGATTTGTGGTATTAGCCAAGAAGATGATTGAACAAAAGCCTTTGAATTTCTTTGTGTTTATCCTTTCCCAGTTTCAAGGTGATGAGTGATTCAGATCACACTTCAGGCTTATGGAAATGTGCTGGACTTCCTCCCCCTAAGACCTAATTCCTGAATCAAGGGAATAGTTTACCCTAGCCTGACAATTGCATGAAAAGGAGTTTTATAAAGGGACAGCCGAGGTCAGAGGGAAGTGAAGGTGACATCTATCCCATCATGAAAATGTCAAATGGCCTGATATAAGACACTTGCTTGTTGCAGCTCAGTGATTCTTAAGTCCTTTTAGTGTGAAGAGAAAATAAAATTTAAACAATTCCAAGTTATAGCACTGTCCCAGACTATTACACAAATCCATTGAGTTATTTTTAAAACTACAATTTGGATGTCAGTGTCATAATATATCCCTTCCTGCTGACTATAATAAAAGTTACTGATCTATTTCAGGCTTCCCGAGTAGAAAAATGTTGTTTAATGGTTTAGCATGCATGAAGTTAATTCTGATCTCTAGAATTCATAGTGGCTGAAACAACTTAATGCTGTTTCTTAGTGAACAGGAATGTCAACACAGCATTTTTTGGGGGGCTGTTTACATTCTGTGCCTTCTTTAGAAATGGCAGATGGACTGTCGCTGACATGACTACTTTGTGTAAGCTGCTGCCATAAAAATGAGAGTTTTTAAAATAGTGATCCTTTGAGTTTTTTTTTTCTTCAGTCTTGCCTTGTTATATTTTCTCTTGAGAAATTTGACTTGAACATGTGTTTGCATAAGTATTGATGGAAGATGCCAAGGATGTGAAAAATATCACCAAGATGAGATTTATTCTCCCAGACTGTCTACTTTTCTCAGCTCCTTTTGGTCCATTCACTACACTATCAGATTTTATTCTTTTTACAGTAAAGTAGAAATCTCCTTGTTTTAGAATTCAGGAGTATAAATTTGTGGTATATTATTTGCTTAAAGAAGAAAAAGATTTATAATACAATGGGACCATTAGAAAACCATAGTGTCAAAGGTTTTGAGTAAACATGACACCATTACTGTCAAGTATAAAAAATAAGTGGTTATTAGGAATGATTATTCAGATTATTATTCAGAATATATTAACAATATCTAGAGACCTTTACACTTTAAAATAATTTGTGTCTGTTCAGTTTAGAGGCATGGCATATTTACATAAATAAATAATAGCCCCAAATGACTGTGTACTCTTGTCATATTTTCTTCCTTTTTCCCCTTCTATACTTTATTAATGGAATGTAGCAGAATCTACTGGAAACAGTATAAAATGAGTGAATTGAGAATCAAAGCATGACATCCAGAGGTTGTACTAATAGTTACCCAGGTTTAAATACTTACTATAAGTTGGGCTTACTATAAGTTCCTTTGGACCATGAGATTCCAAACACATAAAGCAATAAGGAACAAATACTGTGTTTAATTATGGACTTGTGCTAGACATACAGAACACATACACAGAACACAGAACACATTCAGAAGGACCTCAACTTTTCTGAATGTAGTTCAAACAGAAGGTGTCTGATAGCATGGTAGTCTTAAGAGAGACTTTCTGGCTATTTTCTCTTTTTATATTAAAAGTATGCCAGTAAGGGTTGGTTACCATTTGCTAAAGGAATTTCCTTATTGCATTGGAATATTTCAGGCTTATTTCTGATTTGAACAGACTGAACAGCTTCATTATAAATGTCTTTATTATAGAAATGTTAAAACATACCAGAAAATAGAGACTGTAGTATAAAGAACCTCCGAATATAGCCATTACACAGCTTCTGTAATTATCAGCTTGGTAGGGATCCTTGTATCCTTTTGTCCCCATATCACTTAGCTGTGCCTGCATTGCAAACCATGCTGAAGCAGACTGGTTTAACACAAGAAACATTTACTGTTGTTGCTAAGTCTGCTAGGTCTTCGTGTGCATAGAGAAGGAGAAATACCTTTTTTCCCTCTACCCTTTAGATTCTTGGCTGGGTCTCTATAGCAAAAGACAGAATAACAAGGAGAAGCATATAAATTTATGTAATGTAAGTTTCATGTGACATAGAAGCCTTCAGAAGGAAATGAGGACCTGAAGAAGTATTTTATGCTAGATTTTTATGAGGAGCAGAAAGTTGTGGAAAATGTGATAGAACAAAAGGAATCTGGGCCAAATGTAGTCAGCTATGGAAACCGTAGCAAGACCTCCTCATTCAAACTCATTTCAGTGTCCCTCCATCTTCAGAGATAAGAATGCTCCTTTTCCTCCAAGTATGGGGAGCACATCACCTAGAAGGGCAGAAGGAAGGAGCGCATCTCTCATATGAGGGTTTTAGACCTATTGCAGGGGCAGGTCAGAGACCTTCTTGCACTTTCCATTTCTGAATTTCTTCAGCTTAAAATATCCCATATGCCAAAGTGCTGTGTTTGGGGGTGGCATATCCTGAGACTTGTCAGATGGTTCTGCTGATCTGACCAGTCTGATCTTAACCAGTCTAGACTGACACTGACCGGGCTGGCTTTTGTAGCTGTGTTCAGCTGGTAGCACATCTGGGACTGGCTCGTCTAGGTTGGGTGCCCTTACCCATTTGGTGGCTGCCTGCCTATTGGCCAGGATTACAGAGGGTAATGGAGTAATGTCTCTCCTCTTTCAATAGACTTGCTGAATGCAGACCGAGTAGGGTTCTAGAAAGAGACAGAGAGACTGAGAGCAAGAATGTGCAATTCTTCTTGAGGCCTACACTCAGAGCTCCTTCCATTGGTTGAAGGCCAGCCAGATTCAAGAAGTGAGGAAATAGCTTCTTGGTGGGAGAACCTGTAAAGTTATATGCAATCCCTTGGAGACAAGAGGGGAGAAGAACTGAGGACTTTTTGTTATCAGTCTACCATATACCCCGCCTTAAAAAAATTTTTTTTAGAGTATTTTAAATCAGTACAATTTCACCACTAAATACTTTAGTGAACAGGCTTTTATTTTTTTAAGTGGTTGGATTTTGTAACTATAATATAAGCCATATAAATTAACCATACTCTTTGAATCAGAAAATTATTACTGGAGGCTATATCCTACTTATTTTTCGGTAACGACAAAATTATCCTCACTGTCACTACTAGTAGCATATTTCATTTCTTATTCTGTGCTAAGCATACATTACCTCACTTAACCCTTCTAAGTGTGCTGAAGGGCTGAAACTCTTCTATTCATTTGTGGAGAGGAGCAAGAGAGGTTAGATAAACTGCCCAAGGCCACATGGTAGTAAGTGATGGCTTTGAACCTATGCTATTCTAACTCTATTTTTCATGTTCTTATGTACTCTATATCACTGTTTCCTGTTAGCTGGCCCGCGGTCTCTGGTGTCTTTGCATGTACTTGGAATGGATAGGTAGAATGGACAGAGGATAAGCCAGCTCTCTTTTCTATTTCTAAAAGCAGAAGATGAATTTAAGTTAAGGGAGTAAGTTGTTTCTAGATTTACCACAGTGCAGCTTTCTAAAAAAAACATCAGGGTGGGGGATACTCATTGATGACTCAGTCAGGTAAGTGTCTGCCTTCAGCTCAGGTCATGATACCAGGGTCCTGGGATCAAGCTCCACATCAGGCTCCCTCTGTTGCTCCCCTTGCTTGTGCTTTTTCCCTCTCTCTGTCAAATAAATAAATAAATAAAATCTTAAAAAAGTTTTTATTTATTTATTTGACAGACAGAGACCACAAGTAGGCAGAGAGGCAGGCAGAGGGAGATTGGGGAAGCAGGCTCCCTGCTGAGCAGAGAGTCCGATGCGGGGTTCCATCCCAGGACCCTGAGATCATGACCTGAGCCGAAGACAGAGGCTTTAACCCACTGAGCCACCCAGGCGCCCCAATAAATGAAATCTTTAAAAAAATATAAAATAAGAACATCAGAGGGATCTGTGAGGTCATTTTATAATATTAGTGATATATGTATATTAGAGGCTATTATTTGGGAGAAACAAAGAGCTTTATTTCCTTATTGTTGTATTAGAACTAGGTCTGTGCATGTCCACGTTTCTGTTCTGTCTCAGAACCATTGTGTTCTTAACCCTTATCCCATTATCATGCTGGACAAGCGAAGGCAGTCAGGAAGGGTCACTTGTATATGACATCTGTTTTCTTTGAGTTAGGTGTCAGAGATGGTTTTCTCCTTTCTGAGGATGAACTGGGATACAAGGAAGATTAAATCCATGAAAATTCATTGATTCTTTTTTGGACCCGAGTTAATGTCATTAACATAAGCAATCAGACATCAGCTTTATGTGACTAAGCCTCAAAATATTTTAGTGTTATTTTGTTCTTGTCTTACTGTCATTTCCATCCTAAGTTCCAATAATTGCTTTTATCTTTGAGGTCTGGTATATGGCATTAAATTCATTTTCTTTGAAGAAAGATAAATGGGAATATAATTTTATTGCTATCTTACTGTTGCAAAACATAATTACTAAACAGTATGCCCTTTTGCATTCTGACAATGAAATTATGACTGACATTCTCTTTTTAATATGAAAGCTATTTGCGGGCTATCATCATCACCTAATGGAGTCTTACTTGCAAGGAGTCACATTTTAACTTCCAATGACTTTTATGTAACAGCCTCTTAACATATAAGTCTCAGGTAAATTGAAGCTAATCCCTGCAAGAGAATAGGTCAGATGTAGAATTAACCATTCCATATTCTGGAAACTGTTGGTGTCGTCAATGTTATGTCCTTTAATTTATAGCCTTTATTTTAAGCCAGGGGTTCAATGTGGCATCCTTTTATGGGAGAGAATTTCTCTCATCAAGACCATTTAGTTAAAACCATTAAAATTCCAAAGTCAGATCATCGCTATTTAACAATTAGTGTCTGCAAGCTATTTTACTATAGCAATTAGAGACCATTGGGCTCACTAGCCTAAATCAGGAGATTAATTGAAATTGAGTCTGTGGTCAGTTAGTGGGCTATCTAGTGTTTTTATTTTCTATGACACTATAGCTTGATGTATGAATCTGGAAATATTGTTTCCTAAAACTATCATGGTTTTGAAAGGCCTTCTCCTAACAAATAGAAGACAGGATCATTAAATAACATGAAATGTCCTTAAAAAAATCATCACTGAATATTAATGGGATGAAATATTAAGTAATAGATTGCAGGTAAAGAGTGACATTTAACTATAAATAATGAATTGAGAGGACTATTATCAAAGTGTTCAAGAAGAGAGAAGGGCGGGCCTGGGTGGCCCAGTCGATTAAGAATCTGCTTTGAGCTCAGCTCATGATCTCAGGGTTCTGGGATCAAGACCCTCGTTGGCCTCTCTACTCAGCTTCTCTCCTCCCTACTCTGCTTCTCCATCTGACCCTGTGCCCCCTCCCCCGATCGTGTTTTCTTTCTCTCAAATAATTTTTTTTAAAAGGAAGGAAAATGAAAATTCAGAGGATAAGATATTAATATTTTCTTTCAATTTTTCATCTTAGAAATCTCTGTGTGGCTCAGTATCTCCCAACATTGTATAAATGTGCAGAATTCAGCTTTTGTAGTTAAGCAACATTCTGATTTTTATAAGTAATTTTTCCACATTCGATTAGAATAATTCATTTTATCAAGAAAGTAGGTGTCAGGGCACCTGGGTGGCTCAGTGGGTTAAGCTGCTGCCTTCGGCTCAGGTCATGATCTCAGGGTCCTGGGATCGAGTCCCGCATCGGGCTCTCTGCTCAGCAAGGAGCCTGCTTCCCTCTCTCTCTCTCTCTCTCTCTGCCTGCCTCTCCATCTACTTGTGATCTCTCTCTGTTAAATAAATAAATAAAATCTTAAAAAAAAAAAAAGAAAGAAAGTAGGTGTCAGTCAATGCAGTGATACATTTGAAAATATTTTTAATTACCATTGTAAGTTATTTTTAATTTGAGAAAATTTTCTGAACCACATAATGATAATTTTTTTCCCAATTCCCGTTTCTACTGATGAGTCAGTTGAGATCAGAGAATGCAGAATAAAGCCATTACTCTAATTGAACATTTTTTTTTTTTGATGGGGTAGGTGGATGAGATGAGAGTATTTTCCTTTATGATCCATATATAACTTTTCTCAAATTAAAATGTAAATGGGATTTTTGTCTCTGTATTCTCCAAGTTATAAATAAAACAGCAGAATAGCAGCCTTAGTTACTATTTTAAATATAAAGTATTTTATATGTATATGAAAGATGCCAGTGCATAATCTCTTTAGATAAAAGTTGAGGTGACACAAAGGAAACAAAAAGCCTCAATACTTGGAATGAAAAAGAAATTTGAGAGAGTCCAAGATGGCAAAGGAGTAGGAGACCTTTTCATCTGGTCCCAGAAATTCAGCTGCATAGGTATCAGATCATTTGGAACACTTGTGAACTCCACTGGAGATCTAAGAAAAGAAGAGCTGCAACTCTGCAAATAGAAAAGCAACCACTTTCTGCAAGGTAGGAGGTGAGGAGAAGTGAATCTGAGGCAATATATGGGAAGATAAACTGCAGGGGAGAGGTAACCTCCATAAATTGGCTACTGGAAAATGATATAAAAACGGAGCACAAAATCAAAATGTTTTGAAGTCTGTTCCAGAGAGGAATGTCCCTGCATGAAAGGCGCTCAGGCAGTGAAGCGGGGCAGAACCCTAGATGGGTCAGTGTGGAATCCTAGGAAGACTGGGGGTGCTTGAGTGTGGCCGCATTTCCAGGCATTGGAGTGGGGAAGCCAGCTGCAATCAGTGGGCCCAGGAGTGGGCTCTCAGTTTGGGGTTGTAATAAACAGCCAACCCTGGCATGGGTGGGCAACTGCTCTCTGAGCATGGGCCTAGCAAGCAGCAGAAACAGTGAGACTCACCTTCTTCTTCCCCCAGATGAGGGGCATGGGTGTGTGCTGCAGGAGTCTGCAGGGTTTGGAGATTCGAAAGGGGGTCCCGTTCCTGAGATACAAACGCTCAGTCACAGGCTAGGTGAGCACAGAGTACGGATGGAGACCAGGGAGACAGGAATGATTGACTGCTTTTCCCTGAGGGCACACTGAGGAGTGGGACCCTGAGCTTTTGGCTCTGTGGCTAAAGATTGGAAGACTGCCATTTTCATTCTCATTCTCTAAAGCCGCAAAAGCCACATAGAATAATCTTAGCTTGGCCCCCTGGCATGGGTGGTGCAATTCAGCCTGGAGCAAAGGCACTAGAATCAAGGCAACAGGCCCCTCCCCAAAAAGGTGCAAGAACATCCAGCCAAGACCAAGTTTACTGATCACTGAGAACTGCAAAACTCCAAAGCTAGAGGAATATAGCATATAGAATTCATGGGGGTTCCCCCCCGTCTTTAGTCTTCCAATTTTTTTTTCTTTCCTTTTTCATTCAGTTTCTTATTTATCAACTCTTTTTAAAAAATCTCTTTAGGGGGCACCTGGGTGGCTCAGTGGGTTAAGCCTCTGCCTTCGGCTCAGGTCATGATCCCAGGGTCCTGGGATCGAGCCCCGCCTCAGGCTCTCTGCTCAGCAGGGAGCCTGCTTCCCCCTTTCTCTCTGCCTGCCTCTCTGCCTACTTATGATCTCTATCTGTCAAATAAATAAATAAAATCTTAAAAAAAAACATTTAAAAAAATCTTTAAATTTTCGTATTTGCAGTTACATTTATTCTTTCATTGTACTTAATTTTGTTTTTGTAAATATATACATTTTTCTTTCTTTAAGATTTTGGGATGTAGTTTCTTCTAACAAACACAATACACCCAGAATCTAGTGTATGGCTCTGTTCCCTTCACCTGCCTGATCATTCAGGGTGCTAAATGAGAAAAATAGGCAGCCAAGAATACTCTATCCAGCTAGGATGTTATTCAGAATGGAAGGAGAGATAAAAAGTTTCCAGGACAAACAGAAATGAAAAGAATTTGTGATCACCAAACCAGCCCCACAAGAAATATTAAAAGGGATTATTTAAATGAAGAAAGAGCCCAAAAGTAACAGAGACCAGAAAGGAGCAGAGATAGTACACAGAAACAGTGACTGTACAGGTAATACAATGTCACTAAATTCATATCTTTCAATAGGTACTTTAAATGTAAATGGGCTAAATTCCCCAATCAAAAGACACAGAGTATCAGATTGGGTAAAAAAGCAAGACCCACTGATATGCTGTCTTCAAGAGACTCATTTTTATATGCAAAAACATCTTGAGATTTAAAGTGAGGGGATGGCTGGAGTGCCTGGGTGGCTCAGTGGGTTAAAGTCTCTGCCTTCGGCTTGGGTCGTGATCCCAGGGTCCTGGGATCGAACCCCGTGCCAGGCTCTCTGCTCATGAGGGAGCCTGTTTCCTCCTCTCTCTCTCTCTGCCTGCCTCTCTGCCTACTTGTGATCTCTTTATTGAGCCCGATGTGGGGTTCGATCCCAGGACCCTGGGATCACGACCCAAGCCTAAGGCAGAGGCTTTAACCCACTGAGCCACCCAGGTGCCACCAAATAAATAAAATCTTTTTTAAAAATAAAATAAAGTGAGGGGATGGAAAACCATTTGCCATGCTAATGGACATCAAAAGACTGCTGGGGTGGCAATCCTTATACCAGAAAAAATAGATTTTAAACCAAAGACTTTAATAAGAGATTATGGACAGATACTATATCATAATTAAAGGGTCTGTCCAACAAGGAGATCTAAGAATTGTAAATATTTACGCCCCTAACATGGCAGCAGCCAATTAATAACAGAATTAAAGAAATACATCAATAATACAATAATAATAGGGGACTTTAATACCCCACTCACTGCAATAAACAGATCATCTGAGCAGAAGATCAACAAGGAAACAAGGGCTTTGAATGACACACTGGACCAGATGGACTTCACAGATATATTTGGAACATTCCATCATAAAGCAACAGAATTCACATTCTTCTTGAGTGCACATGGAACATTCTCCAGAATAGATCACACCCTAAGTCACAAATCAGGTCTCAACGGGTACCAAAAGATTAGGATCATTCCCTGAATATTTTCAGACCACAATGCTTTGAAACTTGAACTCAATCACAAGAGGAAAGTTGAAAAGAACTCAGAAACATGGAGGCTAAAGAGAATCCTACTAAAGAATGAATGGGTCAACCAGGAAATTAAAGAGTTAAAAAAAATTCATGGAAACAAGTGAAAATGAAAACAAAACCTTTGGGATGCAATAAAGGTGGTCCTAAGAGGGAAGTATAGAGTAATACAAGCCTTCTTCAAGAAACAAGAAAGGCCTCAAATACACAATCTAACCGTACACCTAAAGGAGCTGGAGAAAGAATAGCAAAAAAAAAAAAAAAAAAAAGGCTAAACCTAGTAGAAGAGAAATAATAAAGATTAAAGCAGAAATCCATGAAATAGAAACAAACAAACAAACAAACAAAAAACAAACAAAAAAACAGTAGAACAGGTCAATGAAACTAGGAGCTGGTTCTTTGAAAGAATTAATAAGACTGATAAACCCCTGGCCAGACTTATCAAAAAGAAAAGAGAAAGGACCCAAATAAATAAAATTCTGAATGAGCAAGGCAAATATATGCCAACAAATTACACAGTCTGGAAGAAATGGATGCACTTCTAGAGACATAGAAACTACCAAAACTGAATCAGGAAGAAATAGAAAACCTGAACAGACCCATAAAAAGAGCAAGGAAATTGAAGCAAAAATCACAAATCCTCAACAAACCAGAGTCTAGGGCTGGATAGCTTCCCAGAGGATTTCTACCAAACATTTAAAGAAGAATTAATACCTGTTCTTTTGAAGCTGTTTCACAAAATAGAAATGGAAGGAAACCTTCCAGACTCTTTCTCTGAAGCCAGCATTACCTTGATCCCAAAACCAAACATCCCACCCAAAAGGTGAATTACAGACCAGTGTCCCTGATGGACATGGATGCAAAAATTCTCACCAAAACACTAACCGATAGTATCAAAACAGTACATTAAGAGAATTATCTGCCATGACCAAGTGGGATTTGTTCCTGAGCTGCAAGGATGGATCCAAATCCATCAATGTGATACATGACAGAAATAAAAGAAAGGATAAGTAAGACTCTCTGATCCTCTCAATCGATGCAGAAAATGTATTTGACAAAGTACAGCATCCTTTCTTGATTAAAACTCCTCCCAGTTTAAGGATAGAGGGAACATACCTCAATATCATAAAAGCCTTATATGAAAAACTCACAGAGAATATCATTCTCAATGGGTACAAACTGAGAGCTTCTCCTCCAAGGCCAGAACACAGTAGGCATGTCCACTATCACCACTGCTGTTCAACTTAGTACTAGAAATCATAGCCTCAGTGATCTGAAAACAAAAACAAAAACAAAAATAAATAAATAAAAGACGTCCGAATTGGCAAAGAAGAAGCCAAACTCTTTTTGCAGATGACATGAAACCCTGTGTGGAAAACCCAAAGACTCCACCCAAAAATTGCTAGAACCTATATGGGAATTCAGCAGAGTAGCAAGATATAAAGTCAATGCACAGAAATCAGTTGCATTTCTATACACTAATGAAGAAACAGAAGAAAGAGAAATTGAGGAGTCAATCCCATTTATAATTGCACCAAAACCATAAGATACCTAGGAATAAAATTAACTGAAGAGGCAAAAGATCTGTACTCAGAAAACTATAGACTATTCATGAGAGAAATTTGGTATCACACAGAGAAATGGAAAAACATCCCATGCTCATGGATTGGAAGAACAAATATTGTGAAAATGTCTATGCTACCTAGAGTAATATACACATTCAGTGCAATCTGTATCAAAATACCATCGATTTTTTTCACAGAATGGTAGCAAATAATCATAAAAATTGTATGAAATGAGAAAATACCTTGAATAGCCAAAGGAATGCTGAAAAAGAAAGCCAAAGCTGGTGGCATCACAATTTTGGACTTCAAACTCTATTACAAAGCTGGAATTATCAAGATGGTATGGTACTAGCACAAAAACAGATACATAGATCAATGAAACAGAATACCAAGTCCAGAAATGGACCCTCAACTCTGGGGTCAACTAATCTTTGACAAAGCAGGAAAGAATGTCCAATGGAAAAAGTCTCTTCAACAAATGGTGTTTGGAAAATTGGACAGCCACATGCAAAAGAATGAAACTGGACCATTTCCTTACATCATACACAAAAACAGACTCAAAATGGATGACAGACCTAAATGTGAGACAGGAATCCATTAAAATCCTTGAGGAGAACAGAGGCAGCAACCTTTGTGGCAGCCGCAGCATTCTAACTAGACACATCTCCAAAGGCAAGGGGAAAAGAAAAGCAAAAAAGGAACTTTTGGGACTTTAGCACGATAAAATGCTATTGCACAGCAAAAGAAACAGTTGACAAAACCAAAAGAAAACTGACAGAATGGGAGAAGGTATTTGTAAATGTCTTATCAGTTAAAAGGCTAGTATCCAAAATCTATAAAGAACTTATCAAACTCAACACCCAAAGAGCAAATAATCCAATCAAGAAATGGGCAGAAGTCATGAACAGACATTTCTCCAAAGAAGACATCCAAATGGCCAACAGAAACATGAAAAAATGCTCCTTATAACTCACCATCAGGGAAATACAAATCAAAACCACAATGAGATACCACCTCACACCAGTCAGAATGGCTAAAATTAACAAGACAGGAAACAACAGATGTTGACGAGGATGCAATGAAGGGGGACCCTCTTACACTGTTGGTGGGAATGCAAGCTGGTGCAGCCGCTCTGGAAAACAGTATGGAGTTTCTTAAAAAAATTGAAAATAGAGCTACCCTATGACCCAGAAACTGCACTACTGGGTATTTGCCCTAGAGATACAAATGTACTATTCACCTGAAGAATTCATCTGAAGGGGCACTTGTACCCCAATGTTTATAGCAGCAATGTCCACAATAGCTGAATTATGGAAAGAGTCCAGATGTCCACTGAAAGCTGAATGGATAAAGAATATATGGTAACTATACACAATGGAACATTACTCAGTCATCAAAAAATTAAATCTTGCCATTTGCAACAACAGGGCTGGAAATAGAAGGTGTTATGCTAAGTGCAATAAGTCAGTCAGAGAAAGATAATAATCATATGATCTCACTGATATGTGGAATTTAAGAAACAAAACAGGATCATAGGGGAAAAGAGGAAAAACATGAAATCAGAGAGGGAGACAAAGATACTCTTAATCATAGAAAACAAACTGAAGGTTACTGGAGGGTGTGGGGTGGGGGAATGCTGTAACTGGGTGATGGACATTAAGGAGGGCACATGATGTAATGAGCACTGGGTATTGTATAAGACTTATAAATAACTGACCTCTACCTCTGAAACCAGTAATACATTATATGTTAATTAATTGAATTTAAATTAAAAAATGTATAAAGTTGATGGGTTATCTGACTCTATATTCATTAATTTTTTTGTACCAGTTGTAATTGAATAGAGTAATTGATTTTTATGGAAAAAGAAAATTGGGCACCTGAAAAACTCACATTTTGAGCAAATTTATTTTAAATATATGTTATAAACAATGTTTAGATGTCTATTATCATAGTATTTCATAATAAAATTGAAATGATCTGAGAACATTAAGGAAAATTGACATTTTATTTTTTATTTCTCCACAATATGGAGTGAATAAAAATTCTGCTTAAGTGTAAAGTAACTGAGGATAATTATTTTCTGCTTCAACAAAACCCAAATTTATAAATGTTAGAGTGGTTGATCCTTATCCCTTTGTCTTTCATGTCTCACTCCTGTATCTTGCTGTTCACTTTCTATTAGTGTCATAACCTTGAACATGAAAAGTTATTTTGTCAAAAAAATCAACAGTTAGGGGTGCCTGAGTGGCTCAGTGGGTTAAGCCTTTACCTTTGGCTCAGGTCAGGATCTCAGGATTCTGGGATCGAGCCCCCGCATCGGGGTTCTCTGCTTACCAGGGAGCCTGCTTCCCCCACCCCCTTTCTGCCTGCCTCTCTGCCTACTTGTGATCTGTCAAATAAATAAGTAAACTCTTTAAAAATAAAATCAACAGTTAGATTTGTGATGCTTCATAAATGACTCAAGTGGGGTTAGTTGCCCGATCCAAAGAATTGTTTGAAAAAGAGCTACATTTTGAACAAAATGGGGTAAATGAAGTTGTTCTCATAACACTGACACCCACCCCTGATAGAATGTACTAGAGTGCCTTGATGCAAAAATACATCTGGCCAAAAAATATAGCTCACTGGAATGGATCATTGTTTACACTGTAGCATATATCACCTGTCCTTTAATAAAGCATATAGAAATAATAATAATATTTATGTGGAGTTATTAGTAAAGTGTTTCATCAAGAGGAAAATTATTGTAGCAGAAACATTTGTTTGAATTTTATTGTCAGGGGTGCCTGGGTGGCTCAGTAGGTTAAGCATCTGCCTTCAGCTCAGGTCATGATTTCAGGGTCCTGGGATGGAGCCCTCATCTTGCTCCCTGCTCAGTGGGGAGCCTGCTTCTGCCATTTGCCTACACCCCCCCCCCAGTTATCCCCCCAACCACCACCTCTGCTTGTGCTCTCTCTCAAATAAATAAAATCTGTAAAAAAAAATTAAGGGGTCATTTCAGAGTATATGAACTTAAAATATATGTCATTTTGTTTGTTTTTTGAATTCCCAGGTGAACTACATTCTTCTCAGCCTTAAACCAAAAGTAAAAGGAAACATTACGATTTTCATTCTTCCTGAGTTGCCTCCGTCCTGAAGAGCAATGGAGATGCTGTTAGGAGGAAGAGGATTAATTGTATCTCTAATTTGTCTCCTGTTGAAATTCTCTACAGCCATGGATATACCACTGTCAGGTAAAATGACAGCATTCAATACCTACTTCATGGAATTTCTTACTTGCATTTTCATTTTTAAGTAGAATACTTGTAGTTTGAAGATGTGATTTTTCTACTATGTTTCTATTTATTTTCCAGCAATCTGTCATCAGAATTCATCATTCCCTTTTTAAAAAATTGACTGTCTTGTCTTTGGTTGCTTGCTATAATTATTTTACAGCTTAGGCTTTTTGGCTCTTCTTATGCAAACGTGGCACACAACAAGAAACATGACTTATAGATCAGGTGTTTTGCCACGTAAGATACTCTTCAGTATTACCAATGGCTGTTATTTATATACTCCGTTAATTTATTTTAGGGAGTGTTATGATTCAGTAATTAGTGGTATTCAACCAATTATGATAAAAAGGAAGGGAATACATTTTGTATCTTTTTTCAAAATGGTTGTATATTTAAGAATGAAAACAAAGAATTAAGAAAATATTGAAGAGCCATTATTATACAACTAAAAATATAAGATGATAAAAACTCTGAAAATCTAGACATTATATACTATGAATTCATAACGAGAGGTTAGTCATTGGTTTTATGGAAATATATATCTTGAAATACATAAAATAATAAAAATAATACATTTACAATCAGTTTATGTAATACTTTATCAGCTGTGTAACAGAGATTTGGGGAATTCCCCTTGTGTTATTAGGACAGGGAATATAAATGACCCTTGAGAGGTTATTTAGATATCTTTACCCATATGTTTCCTGTATTATCCCTCCTGGTTTTTTTTGGTTTTTTTTTAGAGATTTTATTTATTTATTTGACAGAGAGAGAGAGCGCACCAGCAGGGGGAGGAGCAGGGAGGGAGAGGGAGAATCAGGGAACCCAAATGTGGGCTTCATCCCAGGACCCTCAGATATGACCTAAGCCTAAGACAGATGCCACCCACACGCCCTCCTCCTGTCTTTTCCATATGTAATTTGGAGATTTATAATACAAGAGGCAGTGCTTGTTTATTTGATTCTTAGCCTTGGAAATGACCTTTGCTATCATCTGAGCTCTAGACAATTAGACTTGAGCTCAACAAGTTGAATAAACATGAAGAGGCTTGCTAATTCTGAACTGAAACTTTTCTTCTGAAGTACTTGATCTGAAAGTGAATAGAAAAGAAAGTAAGTCTCTGACTATACAATATAATGTGTTTTTGAGCCATTGTTCTGAGGGCCACCTTAAATTACTTCATATAGGCGTTTCACATCATACACTTAGAGCAGCCGTACCCTTTGAGTTCGCCACTAAGTGAGAATTCCTTCTCCATTGTCCTGACAGAGTCTCTCTTGGATGTTCTTTATTCTTGAGGAATTTCACCTACTTGTTCTGAAGATGAACAGATTTAAACTTCTCTTTAAATCAACCTAAAATCTCTTAGTCTGCACACAATATATATTAGCCTAGTTGTAGACACTCAAGTCAAGAACTGGAAATTATTCATCTTCAGTATGTTCTTTTGGTTTGAGTGTGCAGTGCCAAATTGAGAGCAAAGTTCTTGGTGATCCTTGTGAGAAAGGTTAATAATCTTACATTTTTTCCCCGGTAGCAACAAAGATGCCCTGGGATTCCTGATTCGGATTCCTGACCATGTTCCCTTAGAATATACATTTCCTTTCCTTCTTTTCTCGTTTAGTTCATCAGTGGTAAAAAATTTAAAAGTTTATAATAATCCGTAGCACACATTTTTTAATTCTGGTTGTTGTCTCAGTTACTTATGCATTTTCATTCTGTAATGTCCTTGGACAACAATTGTTATAAAATATTAATGATGTTTTCAGAGCAACTGAATATTATTAATCATTCATTTCAGTGCTCCAGAGCACTCACTAGTAAATGCAACTAAGGCAGGTATCCAATGTGAATGCCAACGAG
Source organism: Lontra canadensis (assembly GCF_010015895.1). Taxonomy (NCBI): domain Eukaryota; kingdom Metazoa; phylum Chordata; class Mammalia; order Carnivora; family Mustelidae; genus Lontra; species Lontra canadensis. The sequence continues at coordinate 12,125,201 of NW_022631028.1, forward strand.
TCTGGTGTCTCTGTAATTGGCCTAATTATGGAGGAAAGGATTTATAATGTAGAATATATATTCTTACAAACACTCAAAGGTTATTAGTTCCATTCCCTGAGTAATTCATTATTGCTGAGACTTTACAACCTTAGCAAATTTAAGGAAGAATTATGTTCTAATAAACAATTTGTTCACAAGTTATTAGCTGATATCTTAGGGACTGTTACTATTGTACGTCATCCCTCACCTTTTATAACTGTAATAAAATTTAAATAATGTGAATTTGCAATAAGCTCAAGACTTGTTCTACTTAGAAGCAGTAGCAATCAGAAACAAGGTAAATGTCCATGAAGGTATGATTGTTTTTTGCATGTTTTTAAAATGTTTATGAATATTCAATGGATAAAGACTGAACTTGGGCCCATGTACCTAAACTAGTAAAACTCAATGATCAGATTCATTAAACCAAAAATTTTTTTAGAATTGGAAATAGCTTTCAGTTATTATTCTAGGCTGGCCATCAATGCTTAAAATGATCCATGGACCTCTCAGGGTCCATGAAGCAGTATTTTTTTTTTTTTTTTCCTAAATGATTATTGCATAATGTTACAAAATTCTACCTGGTGAAAAAGAAGCCATGATGGGGCACTTAGCTGGCTCAGTGGGTGGAACATGCAACTCTTGATCTTGGGATTGTAAGTTTGAGCCCCACATTAGGCATAGAGATTACTAAAAAAAAAAAAAAAAAGAAATCTTAAAAAAAATCATGGGTAAAACATGTTAGTATAATAGAATATGAAAAGTTCATTGATATGATTTCAGATTCTATACTGTAGTAAATGTTTAAAGAAACTACCACATAATGAGTTTTGGTGTACTATTTAAGAAGCATGTCCACAATAATCAGAAAGGATGATGAAGTGTCTCATCCTTTTTCAAGTACCTATCTGTATAGAGCTGGATTTTCTTTTTTTTTTTTTTTTTTAAGATTTTATTTATTTATTTGCCAGAGAGAGAGAGAGAGAGAAAGCACAGGCAGGCAGAGTGGCAGCAGAGGCAGAGGGAGAAGCAGGCTCCCTGCCGAGCAAGGAGCCCAATGTGGGACTCGATCCCAGGACGCTGGGATCATGACCTGAGCCGAAGGCAGCCACTTAACCAACTGAGCCACCCAGGCGTCCCAGAGCTGGATTTTCTTAATATATTTAAGCAGAACAACTTTTGTGACAGATTGTATGTAGAAGTAGATGTGAGAATCCAGCTGCCTTCTGTGAAGATATTAAAGAGATTTGCGAAATGTAAAAACAATGCCACTGTTCTCATTATATTTCATGTTCTTGATAAAATAGGTAATTATTTTAACATATAAGATTATTTAAAATGGATTAATAATAGAATTTTAAAAGGTTTCTCAGTTTTAATTTCTAATAAGGTAAATGTTGTTAGATATAAATCAAATGAACAAATGCCCTTTGGGACTTCCTCTAGTTTTTAAGAATGTAGAGAGATCCTGAGACCAAAAAGTCTGAAAACAATTTAGCCTGAATTCCTAACTTTACAAGTGAGAAAATACAGTGCTTTAGGGTCTGGCTCGATGTAACTGGGTTTAGGGTCCTATTTGTAACTCCACTGTGGAATATTTCTTACCTAATCAGGCTCAGTGCATTTCTGCAAATTGCTTTTCTCAAAACATATTTGCTGAAATCAGCTTCCTACTGCTGAATCGCTTATACTTCCTTATGAATTCAGTGCTGTCCCTTTTCTTACTAGAGGTTGTAAGAATGATACTAAAATGGTAATGCATCAGTTTGAAAATTATTGAGTGTTCACAGACGGTAGATCTTTACCTGTCATCTGTGTCCCTCTTCAAAACCTAACCCATGTTCGTATCTTCAGCATTAGTACACTTATTTTATGAACACAATTCTCAAATACCATCCAGCTGCTTCACTTAGTGAGAAACAAAGTCACCTGCCTACTTTTTAAGTTTGTGTTGAAGGTTATTTAACTTTGAGACACTAAAAAAGTTTATCGCAAGATGAGGAGATATTTGAATATGTAGAATCCATTTAAAAATACCATTGTTTATTTTTATTGCTGATTATTACTGCTAAATTCTAAGGGGAAGAAACGAACCCCAACCCCCCAGTAATACTGAGAGGATAATTTATAAATGGGGAATGACAAATAATAAACAAGCTTGGGGAAAAGCATTTATTAATAAAAGCAATAAGTAGAAATAAAAATAGAATGAGGATGTTATAATTTCCTTTGTAATAATTAACAAAGTATTTTTATCATTTTTAGGTTGGTGTTCATTTGTGGCAAGGATGTTGGAAACTGTATACTCATGTATTGTTTATAGTTAATATCCTCTTGTGAAATGATATAATCATTTATCCAGAGTAAATAATATTTGTGTAAATACTATTTGGAAATTTATCATAAGTCACTAATTCAATAAAGGAAAAACTTATATGCTTGAAAAATTTAAATGCCTATAGAAGTACATATTACTTCGAAAGAAAAAAATGAAAGAAAAATCAAATGTCCAATAATAAGAAAATTATCCAAGAAATGATCACAAAACAATGGGAATAAATAATGGAAAAGTAGTAAAATAATTATAATGTCTTAGGAAACTAAGACATTAAATTAAAGAAAAACAGAACTGTCAAAATGACTGAACTAAATAAAAATATGTATGCACATATCAACACAGAGTAAATGTCAGTAATTTAAAAATAGAGATTTTAAAGTTGTAATGATATGGCAATTTTTATTCTGCTCTACAAATTGTTTCTTTTTTTTTTTAAGCTTTATTTATTTATTTGACAGACAGAGATCACAAGTAGGCAGAGAGAGAGAGGAAAGCAGGTTCCCTGCTGAGCAGAGAGTCCAATATGGGGCTCGATCCCAGGACCCTGGGATCATGACCTGAGCCAAAGGCAGAGGCTTTAACCCACTGAGCCACCCAGGCGCCCCTCTACAAATTGTTTCTTTATCTGGGTTTAAATAAAATGAACACTTTTGGCAACATGAAATGAAATGGTATCAGTGAAGTATGTTCTTTAAAATAAAATACATTTTGCATAATCCAATTAAAAATGGGCAGAAGACATGAACAGACATTTCTCCAAAGAAGACTTACAGATGACCAACAGATATATGAAAAGATATGCAGCATCACTAATCATCAACAAATTAAAAACCACAATGCGATATCACCTCATACCTCTCAGAATGGCTAAAAATCCAAAACACAATAAACAACAAGTGTTGGATGTGGAGAAAAAGAAATCTTTGTACACTGTTGGTGGGAATGCAGCCTTGTGTAGCCACAGTATGGAGATTCCTCAAAAAAGTTAAAAATAGGATTACCATATGATCTAGCACTTCCACTACTGGGTATCTACCCAAAGAAAGCACAAACATTAATTTGCAAAGATATATGCACCCCT